>NW_020539640.1:0-13422 GCF_003426905.1 Ctenocephalides felis
TACTCATTTAAATTTCAAAATATTCGCACGGGAAGCGAATAAATACATTGAGTAAACAGCCATATCTATTTTTCATTCGCAGCAATTAAAAACTTTTCCAATATCGATAGAAAACCCGCAAAATAAACAGAACGCTCACGGCGTATAATTATTGTGCTGCAAATGTGTGGCTGCATTGATAGTTTTAATTGCTAATTACCAATTAATATTATGATGTATTCGATTGCTTTTCATATCAGTCTATTTCGATTATATGAACTCATAATTAAAGGATGCAAATTCAGTCTTTTTATTTTAGCTGCGCTCGCGCTATATCGTGAGTATTATGTTTTCAGGCGCTTTTTATTCCGCGCTCGAATTAATTAAATTTTCTGCATCATATGATTTGTTTAATGAAACAGGAAATGTTCGCGGCGGTAATTTTATATTTTGTTATTATATGCAGATGTCTTGTTTAGCTTGCTTTTTCAGTAGTTGGTGGAAATTGTTTAAAATTTAATGGAGTAGTAAGATTGATAGGTATAAGATGATAAATAAAGTATTTATGCATTAAATGATTATAGTGCTCAAGGTTTCTTAATTATAATATATAGATTTTTTTAGTGCGTTATTGTTATGCGTTCATGAACCATAAGTCCGATGGCCCTGAAAATTTGGAAATTATTAAGTCAACCGTGAAAGGTTTTCGGATATTTTTATTGAAGCCAAGTGGAAAGGGTTGGCCGCTTCGAAGATATTTAAAGTTTTTGGTCAATTTAATTTTTAAATTTTTTTATAATACGTCTATATACTTCTACTATAAAATCCCTATTTTGTAAGAATTGTTTACACGATTTATATCCTTTTTTATACGTCCGATCGCCGGGTGACAAATGAAATAGTGTCTCGATAAACAGATACATTGGCAGGTAAATTGATAGACAGGTGAATTGGTGGAAGATAAATTGGTAGAATAATATATATGTTGACAGATAAATTGGTGAACAGATAAACTGGTAGACGGGTTAACTGATGGACAGGTAAACTGGTGGACAGGTAAACTGGTGGACAGGTAAACTTGTGGACATGTAAACTGGTGGACAGGTAAACTGGTGGACAGGTAAACTGGTAGAAAGATAAACTGGTGGAAGGATAAACTGGTGGACTGATAAAACAGGTAAATAGATAGATACATAAACAGATGAACACGTACACTAGGTAAAACTGGTGGACAGTTAAATTGTTAAACAGAAATTGGTAAACTGATAAAAAGATAGCCAGGTGGACAGGTAAATTAATGGGCTGGTAGATTGGTGGACAGGTGAACTGGTAGACAGATAAACTGGTAAGCATGTAGACAGATCGTCATATAGACAGGCAACTGGGTGGCAACTGAATATGCATTTTTGTTCAAATTTTTAATTAAAAATAAAACACGGCAAAGCGTGAATGAGTACAGCAGAGTATATATCTATACAATATATATATATATTTATATAATATATATATATATAAATATATCAAATTGAAATAAAATCATGAAAAAAAGTGATGAATTTAAGTTGTTTCATTCTCCCTTCTCTCTCGAAGACGACACACATCTCGCAGTCTTTAAAAGAAAATTTTCGACATGACAAAGGTTCCAGAACAAAAAGTGTCAGATAATAAAAAAGCGTTGAACAAGTTTCCTCTGTTGAAGTTTCAGCTTCAGAGTCAGATTTCAAAATTAGATTATGAGGAATTGTATGCAGTACGGCAAACGGGCGGACGGACTTACTTTGACATTTCGCAGTACGTGTGAGCAATACGAGACGGCAATCATGTAACGAAGAGACAGGGGTTTGAAACATTTTAAAGAAAAAAAATTAAAAAAAAATGATAAACGAATTATTTAACTGTTGCTTTATTGGGTACAACTGTGAGGTACTGAAATATTCTAAAACCAGTTGTAATTACATGAGTTAATAAAAATCATTGCATTTAGTAGGAATTTTGTATATATATATATATATATAATAGAATTATAGATATATATTGAATGGTAGAGTCTTGGATTTGTGTATATTTTGTAGAGTTTCGAACAAGAATCCAAAAATAATACAAAATAAAAAACAAGAAAAGTTTTTAAAAAAACAATTTCTTTATTTAATTATTTGTTTATTGTCGACGTTTCGGAACTAGGTACGTTCCATCTTCAGGACATCTGTCAAGAAACATGATCTTGATGAGATTTTAGCAAACAATATGTTAGGAAAAGAAAATAGATTTTTCTTGAATAATGAATTAATTGCAAAAAAAATATAATAATGTACAGAAATATGATAATATGTTCAAAATGAAAATGATAAAAATGATAAAAATAAATGAGTGGATTATCAGAACAGGATATTAAACATAATGGAAAATTCTTTTTTTTGAAAGTTATGGAAATTTTTTAAGAAAAGGTTAATGACAAAGTTGAATTAATTACCTGTATGTTTGAATATTTGTTAGCACTTTTTCACTAAACAAGCTTTTTTAACAAAAATGAATTTGTGAGTTAATTTTCCGCCGAATAATTGATCACACCCTAACATATAAAAACACACATACAATCTCACATCTCTCGTTCAAGTGTTTACACGTGTTACAAAGGACACACCAGTTTCAATTAGTTAATTTTCAAAAGCCAATCGAACAACATCCAGAGAACAATATTATTTGTGTTTTCAAATAATAATTTTAAAAAAAGACAAATCTTTTAGTAATTTTGATTTACAAAATCTAATTATTCGGCGGAAAATTAACTCACAAATTCATTTTTGTTAAAAAAGCTTGTTTAGTGAAAAAGTGCTAACAAATATTCAAACATACAGGTAATTAATTCAACTTTGTCATTAACCTTTTCTTAAAAAATTTCCATAACTTTCAAAAAAAAAAAATTTTCTATTATGTTTAATATCCTGTTCTGATAATCCACTCATTTATTTTTATCATTTTTATCATTTTCATTTTGAACATATTATCATATTTCTGTACATTATTATATTTTTTTTTTGCAATTAATTCATTATTTAAGAAAAATCTATTTTCTTTTCCTAAACATATTGTTTGCTAAAATCTCATCAAGATCATGTTTCTTGACAGATGTCCTGAAGATGGAACGTACCTAGTTCCGAAACGTCGACAATAAACAAATAATTAAATAAAGAAATTGTTTTTTTAAAAACTTTTCTTGTTTTTTATTTTGTATTATTTTTGGATTCTTGTTCGAAACTCTACAAAATAGATATATATATATATATATATATATATATAAATATATATTTATACATTTGATTTACTACTAAAATTGCAAAAACAACATGTTATTATAATAATATACTTCCACGGAATAAAATAATGATTTTTATGGGAATTTTATTGCTAGTATTTACTCGAAATTAATATGTGAGACTTTCTACATAACTATTGAATTGTTTATAGAATCAATATTTTGAAAAATTTAAAAAAAATATTTCCATAACTAAAGATGTATGTGACCTTTTCTACAGGTAACCCTGAACATAAATCAGGTTCGCAAAGCCCTTGTTAAACAAATTGCGTTTACGACATCTCAGATTCTACACAAAGGCGGCAGAATTCACATAAATAATTCACTTTTAAATTCTACTCTGTTATTGAAGTTTCACGAGAGTTTGTATAATAAATTCCACTATAATTTTTCACTTTTACAAAGTGGACTTAAGTATTCATGGCGAAACAAATGTGATAAATTGAAATTACTTTTTAGTGCTTAGTTTGTGACACCTTGGTAAAGGATTAGTAACAAAATTTTGATGGCATCATGCCCTATATTGGAAGAAGCTTAAATAATGTGATAAGGATAATAAGAAGTAAAATATAGTGGTAATAAGTTTCCATTTAGATTTTACTTTTATAACATAGATTTCAATTAGTTCCGTAATTTTTTTTTGAGTTTTTACTTTCATCCATATAATGCAATGTCATGCTCGATCTTTGAATGAATATCAGCATAAAATTTGTATAAATTTCTAATAACAAAATTAAATTCTATCATGTGGTGTTCGTATAATAGGTATACTGGAAGTTATCCTCCTCCAGCTCTGTTGCAAGTCCTCGAATTAATTAACAAAACCACTAATGGCCAAAAT
Organism: Ctenocephalides felis; assembly: GCF_003426905.1. Classification (NCBI taxonomy): domain Eukaryota; kingdom Metazoa; phylum Arthropoda; class Insecta; order Siphonaptera; family Pulicidae; genus Ctenocephalides; species Ctenocephalides felis. Next base: position 4,134 of record NW_020539640.1, read on the forward strand.
TGACCTTGGCAACGAGCTTGTAATTAGTGGACAATGTGCTGAAAGTGATTTTGACTGCCACATGTGTTGGTTAATGTATTGTTCGACCCAGAACAAATGACCTCGTATTTTTTTCAATTTGGGAATAAATAACGATTTAGAATTGTTCTGTGGAAATATTAACTGGAACAAGTGAAAAGGTTTGAAATAAAAGGACTGATTTATTTGTCAACGTCACACCAAAATCGAGCTTAAGATTTATGAACATAGGATATATAAAATAGGATCATTGAATTTTAGTTCATCAGCAGGGACGAAAATGCTATTTTTGAAAAAATGGATATAAAGCTTAAATAAAATGTATCTGTTTTCTTGGAAATTAAATTCATGTAACAAATTCTATATATCATTCAAATAATTTTGGTCAAACAAATTAATGTTATATAAGTTTATTTCTATTTTAACAAATTTCAATTCCATAAACTAATTTTCACGACTCAATGAGAGATAAATTGTACTTGTGCTAAGTTTATTCAGATTATTTGGTATTCATAAGTTCATCAAAATGAATAACTTTTACACGAACTTTCACCGGAGTTTCTAAGAAATCTATTACGAAGTAATTAAGCGTTAAGGTTTATTTTTGCTTATTATTAAATAAGATAATCGTTTAACACAGCTATTTAATGGAAAATATTTAAAGTTGTTAATTTTATTTAAACTATTAAATATTTAATTAATCATAGTATGTATATATTATAGCGTAAAAGCAAATCATAAAAAAAGTTTATTCTAATGTTAAGATGAAATTAATGAAATTATTTTTCATTATTAAGCGGAAGGATTATACTTGCAAATAAAATAAGAAATTTGAGATAATATTCTGTATTCTTTTTTATGGCATTTTCAAAATAATTTAGTTTAGAGCAATGACTCCCAACATTTTTAGGCCTTGATCCACATTATCACATCAAATTTGATTCGTTCCCAAACACACATTTCAACCTTATTCTCTGAAGAAACATAAAGTGAGCTTTTTTTTAAATAAGTTATCAGTGTCTAAATTTAAATAAGTCACACTTTTGTCTTACTCATTTTCAATTGCTCCACCGGCCCATGGGGTAAGGGCCTCATTTTTAAAAGAACTGTTTAGAACTATTATTTTTATAATCTAAGTGAATAAAATTTAATCATCCACATTTTTAAAATCTCGTATCTGAAGCTGTGAGAAAAGGGATTTTGGTGAAATTAATTTATTTAGTAAATTTGGTTATTAATTAATTAATTGATTTTTTAACACTAAATGAACACTTCTTACAAATAGTACTAATTTTTTAGCAAAATAGCTGACAATGTAAAATAGCAGGATTTTGAATTGAAACGTCGACAAATTGACCTAATACATATAAACTAAAATTGTTTATGATTAAATCCTCTTTCACATAATAACATGCTCTAGAAAGTAAATATTGATTTATAGTGAGAAAATTACTTTCATAAGCCGTCATCAAAGGCAAAGCAAATAACTAGCGTAATCAACCAATAAAATCTACAGAATATTAATATTATTTCCCTCAAATCTCCGACCTTAACGTCGTTACTAAGCGCGATTACGAAAGTGTAAACGTTCAATATAATTAAACCCAGATGCAATTATTGTTCGAGCGAACACAAATTGTTCGCGATTGTACCTAACTCGATTGAACGACATCGAATCGTTTGTTGTTCATGATTTGGTGCATCAGAGGTAGTTTGTGACACCTTGATTACATAAAAGTTTCAAATCTGTGGGAATGGTAATGGAATTTTATGCTAAATATACCCTATATTTGAAAAAGCTCTAATGTGAATTAATCTTTAATATTATTTGAAGATAATTAGGCAATATTAGCAATTAGTATACACATGTGAGTACTATATACTATTTTAACTTCCCATAGGGTAAGTTATTTTTATAATAAAAATATAACTTGAAATTACATAGTAAATTGTAGTGTAGTAGCAACCTTGGATACAATAAATTGATGTACCAAGCTACGTACTAAAAGATATAATTAGAGAAATATAATCGACCTGTAACAGATTATTATCATAAAAAGTCAAATTGAAGCCTATTTGGATATGCCTATATATTAAAAATATAAACATTTTCTCGACAAAATCGTAGATAAATAAATAATTACTTTGTTCAAATACTGGTAATTCAATAGTAGACACCAAAATTTCTTAGTTGGATAGTAGAAAGTATGAGCAGCTATAAAAGCATAACTTTTTATAACTCACTTGATGTGATTGAATCAAACCATTTTTTTGCTCAAATATCTTCCGCAAATATTTGATATTCTCTGATTTTATTCCCCATATATATTACCAAGTCATCTTCTGAAGTCGATTCATTTGTCACTCAAATAGAATTTGATGCCAATGGTATCGTGCAACTACGCGTGAGCAGAATGACAGCTAGTAAGTAATTGGGTCTCAATCAACTCCATATACCATGTACAAGTTATTAGAAAACACTGCCCATGTATGAGAGAATATTTATGGAATCAATAAAGTCGTAAAATATCCTAAAAGAATTCGGAAAAATATAAGCAGCGCCACTGGAAATAATATAAACGAATTAGATCAGTTTGGATCCAAAGTTGTCTATTCCTAAGAAATTAGATCAGTTCTGTCCAAAAGTTTAGGAGATCGTTATAATTCAATACCAGAAGCAGTTTTAGCAATTTTAGAACTTTTTCATATCTTGGTCCTATCCTAGTGTAACATATCATAACTTAGCAGTATTTTGTGGACCTTATCCAGAAATATCCCAAAGGTATAAACTCTGATACATATCACTAACAGATGGAATTTCGCCAACACTACAATTTAGCAATAAAAGTTATTTTAATACAAACGGATATCGGAATGGTCAATAAATAATTCAATCGATATCTAACAAATAAAACTGGATAACAATACCATTTCTGCATGAGCAACAGTACGATAAATAATGTTCAACAAATTGATGAATTTGCAAAACGAAAATATTTATTTGAACGAGGTATTACCTAACGAATGTTTTATAAATCATTTGTTATTTCAGAATAAATAGAAAAATGTTCTCCGAAAAATAATGGTCGTATTTAGATTTTTGCAATAAATGATGTTTGTATGCAAATATATTGATCAGTGAATTATTAATACACCAAATTTAGTTTTTTGAAATTAGCGATGGTTAAAGATATAAAACAAGTACGTTAATTTGAGGCTTCATCTTTAGTAATGAAGCGATTATTGTATCAAATAAAAATACTTACAGAATTAAGCAGATATTAACTATATTACTTCAAAATCTTTTGATATAAAACAAACCCTCTCATTAATAATTTTAGAAAATATGTATTAAGGAATAATATCATTGGGTTCGTAAGTTTCAATAAAAGCTGCAAAAACAATACATTTATAAAAATAAATCTAATAATGCTTTATATTTTATCGATTAGATTACCTTGCATATAAAGCTTTTTTAATAAAACTATTCTCTTATTTCATGAATAGCTGCAAACATAATAAACATAAATCAATATAATAAAGCAGCTAGCACAAATATTATTCACCTTTATTTTATAATGATTATTTATTTAAATTTATGTTATTGTTTATTATCACTACTAGATGTTAAATTATTTAACAGTTGCAATAAATATTGTAATTTAAAAAAACTATAATGATTTAATTGTAATACCCAATTATTGAAAAAAAAACATACAGCTCTAATATTTGATATTGAGAATGAATTATGATATTAAACCCATAGCATAATCGAAATTTTTTATTTAATCACAATATACTTAAAAATATTGCTAGTTCCAATAAAATATGGAAATGTTTGCATTGCAAATAAAAAAATTATTACTCACTCGTAAATTTTAATCAGATTTTAATGCATTAATTTGTACAGATTATTGCAGATTTTGCACCAATCATGTGAATTCTAGACAAGCAATAAATTACTATAGAATTTATAATAAATGTAATTAAATTTAATTTACGTAATATAATAAATTATTATTTTTGAATATTTGAGAGAGAGAGATTTATGTAACACTTGTAATGTGGGTAGCATTTTCAAAACATTTAAATTCGGAAATTAGATTGCAAACCATTTATTGATTTTTCTCATAGTAATCTCAACCAATTGTTAAGAAAATAGGAAAAATAATGATTCTACAAGAGTGGCATTGGATTCATGGCAATTTCGTTCTTTAGAATCATGAAGCATATTCTCTGAATTTCAATCAAATCGAGTTCAGTATTGGAACTTAATAAGAAGGAAACTTCAGAAAAATGCAGGAAATCTCTAGTATTTTTGCTTAGCCAAAATTTGATTTTCACTGAGCAAACTGCATTATTTTGAATACTTTTGTTATTTTTTTGAAATAAAAAACTTCTTGAAATTTCTTGTTATACATATTTCCAAAGCAAGATACCACGAGTAGATGCGTAAAAAAACAAACAAATTGAGGTTAATATGATGTAGTAATTCTTATGTACGACTCTTGATTTTTTATTTTCACCAGCTACCCGTCTACTAAAGTATGCATAGGGCGCAAAAAAATATGCAAAGCGCAGCCCCGTCGATTGTATTCTGTGTTCGACGTAATTGAATATGTCAATCAATGAGGTGTTCCAGCGAACATCATTAATGCATATACCTGGGGAACGAACACAGGTACACGACTCCAGCAGTTTCCAGAGGGAATTGGCACTAAATTGGCCGTAGACTAAATGGAAGGAGTAAAAAATATATATCGATGGTGTACAGATAGATTTTTTCTTACCTCTAACAGAAAGATAGGAAACAGGAGACTAAATTCATTTGTGTCATCCACTTTGAAGGTGCAACAAAATTATTGGTGTATGCCATAAGAGGAATGAAAGAAATTATTTTCACTATATATATATATATATATATATATATATATATATATATTTCTATTTCCATTTATTTCTGTTTCAGCTTCAGGATTATAAGGTAACGAATAACATGTAGCCGGCTAGACTTGTACCAACGTCTGGAAATAACGACAACTAATAGACACACAACGTCAGAGAGAACATCTATGAAAAATATGCCAGACGAAGGTATTGCGGACTTAAAACATATTTACTTCACTTTCTACATAATGCGAAATGTCGGTATAAAATCATTCTGACATAAGAAAATTCTGCAACACAATCTAGTTAACTTTATAATAATTGTGACGATACTTTAGATTATGTAGATAGATTTATAATGCATAAGAAAAATCGTGAAATACCAATATGTTGCATTTAAATAGACAATAAAAATTTGCTGATAGAATTGAGTAAATTGAGTGAGGAATTTCTTACTTGAAGATTAAAAAAAAAAACTAATTGGTATTGGTATTTTGCATTGAAGCAAGTTACATGAACTTTCCGATATGTGTAAATAATCGACCTAATCAATAAATTTTTTTTAGTTAAATGCTTTGTTAATTACAAGAAAACGGCTTGGTAGATTTTCAGCTAAAACTAATCAGTATCTTTCCCACTAATATCTTTCGAACAGTTTTTGATTTTTTAAAATCGATTCGGTAATATGAGATTAAGTCGTAGAAAAGTTTAACAGTTTTTTCGAAATTACAAAGAAAGGCTTGGCAGATCGTCGCCACAAACTGACAAACGATAGTTCTCTTTGAGATACATCAAATAGCTTTTAAATTTCTGAAATCGGTTCAGGCGTTTTTGAGAAACGATACTAATTTTTGCAAACTTTGAAGAATTTTTAAAATTAAACGACTTGTAAGGCCGTAATATTTTAGTATGATCTATTTGTATTTAATAGAGATTCCGTGTAATGGCTATGTTGAATAATTTTAAAATTAATAATTTACAATAACTAGTTCGTATTAAACTTTCCACTATTTAAATTATACACATATGTATTTTGTATTTTCCAGTTATATGCAAAACAGATTTCCGTTATGCCACAACCTTTTAAAGTGTTCTATGATAGACTTATTAATCATTTTCTTATCAAAACAACCTATCACTCACTCAGAAAGTGTTCGCGTCGTACATTGTAATGAAAAAACTATAATGAAATAATTGGAATATAACAAAGTCGCTGACACGAAAAAAATTAAGTCATATAGTGCCTACTATGCTAATAAATTTAATAAGCATTTAATAGAAAGATTTAATATACGTCACTATTTTCTGGAAAATTCTTGTTTTTCACACGTCGTACAATTGTAATGCATTTGAAGCGTTATTCTAGATAGTGAGACAATGTACTTTATATTTAACTTTAAATTAAAATTATGATATAAATCACCAAAAATATGACTACCAAAATGTATTTTAAACAAAACAATAACTTATTCAAATAAATAATTCAATTTGGAAATGTTTCTCCAAATCCTCCTATGAGATGCAGAAAGATCTGAAACTGAAAATCTTCTATCCCCGGCAAGAAAGAGACTATTTCATTCCAATTTTCGAAATGAAAGTGTTAGCACAGCTCATTTTCCTCCTTGGAGCTAACTCACGAACACGTCTAAAAAGAAGCATTACGTATTTTCTGATTTGATGAATACATCGTCGACCTTTGAAGTTACGTTGGAACACGACATCAAAGATAAATGCGATCTCAGGGAGATAATTTTGGCGAGAGAAAAATATACCTACGATAGGTGAGCATCTGGGCGAAATAGTTACGATCAATTTAAGATAAATTTTTTTGTAAATGGTAAAAAATAAACAATGAGTAGTTGAATGATCCTGCGTTCCGAATTTTTGTAAAAGCAATATTTGCCCCAGAAATTTTGCACCGCAATTTTGAAACGATTATGTTAAATATTTGTTTTAAACATATTTGAATTAAAATTATTTTTACACAATTTATACATATAGGTATTTAAAGCAATATTACTTACTAATAAGCTAATTTTGAAGAAGTTTTTATAGAACTTCATATAATACTTAAAAAAGAAAGAAAGGTGATAGATCAGAAATAAATGAAAATTTTGTATTCGGTATTTCTAAAAGTAAGAAGTCATATTTAAATTAGTGAACTTGAATAAACCTCAATATTTCTATTTATTGTACTTATACATAGATAACATTGGAATTAGGCAAACATCTTGGTATCTTTAACAAATGACTAATTAGTGTTTTGATACTATCAAAAAGTAGAATCTATTAAAGAATATAGAATCGAATAGAAACATATATTATAGAATCTTATAAATTATTTTACGTTTTGAAAAATTTATATAATATGCTCTCTCTTTAACCTTATTTTGATGTATATGTGAATTTCTTTTAAAAGGAATAACGTGTTTTATTGGAGCACGGTTTGTGTACGTCATTCGAAATGTCGAGTAAATAAGGGTTTCCTTTTATCGTCAAATTGAGAAAATAATGTGACTTATAAAATAAGCCATTGAATTTGCCACAACATGTCAAACGGCTGTCAGACATTTTGATAAGGCTTAATTATGTCCCTGAATATTATGGGAAGAAGATGATTTGATCGGGATGTTCTAGATCAGTTTTCCCAACCTTTTATGAATCAACACCTCTCCTTAACGTTTCTAAAAACGTTTTGGCCCTTATATAAAATTGTTGACATTTAAAAATATTTTGGGTCCTAATACAAAAAACGTTTCAGATATCACTATTAAATGTGATCAAAATTCACAAGTAAACACATAAGTGTTATAAAAATTGAAATTCAAATCAATTTTATTACTGACTTTTTTACACTCAATCAAGTCCATTTATTTTTTCAAACTTCAAAGAACAGGTTTGTTTCCTGTTAATTTTTCTGATTTTCAGATTTCTGGACACTTTTTGACATTTTCTGAAAGTTTTTTCAAAAACGGCTGCGCGGATTTCACAAATTTAAAAGTATTCGATATATTTCTATCAGAGATAGAAGAATACTAGATATGATGTTTTACTAGAATCTGAAGGAAAATTATATAATCCAGGTGGAGTATTATAATATATATATATATATATATATAATAAGAAAGAAATCAAAATCTTGTTGACAAATTATTTAAAGTGCCTCAATTTATTCTCACGTAAGACCTGCACGAACAATCCACTGCCCCATAATTTAAATTCTCCAAACATGCAATACTTTCAAATAAAACTCTGCGAATTAAAACCATATAATACGCGAAGTTGAGACATCGTTAGCAAAATGAAATGAGAGAACAAAATGAAGGCGCCGCAGTAGAACGCAGTGCCAGTTAATACTATAATGAGTTCCGGTTTCCATGCAATCCGCCGTATTACATGAGGACACAGAATCACAGAATATAGTTAAGTCGATGAAGTAAAACTTACAATCTGCATACTGATTCAATAAAACCTTTTACTCGCATTGTCAGACACGAACTATAGAAAGTTATGCGAACTGAATCCAATTAGCACGATGGATGTGAAATTAATTAAGATATCAGGGCAGAGATTTTATGCAAAATAAGTACTATGATTTTTAGTTCGACTTAGAAATTTTAACAATCCGAGTTACATAATAAACATTAAATAATAATAAATAAATAATGCATAAGATAAATTCTTACTGTACAGTAATGGGTAGTACTATCCTAGGAAAGAATAGTGTTGAGAGATTTCCATACCGCAATGTCCGAAGTGGACTTCAATTGGAAACACATTTCAGATCTACATTTTTAAGTGAAATATTATTATTAATACCATCATTAATTTACTTCTTAGTTTGCTCATCCCGATCAATCTGTATCTCAGCAACCAATTTCGGTGCATCAATTATTCCTTACATGCATTGGAAACCACCGTCATCTTCAAATTGCCTTGTAGTATATTAAAATTTATTATCATATTTCTCTAATTACTCCTGATTACGACTCTGTTTGCCATGTAAGTGAAACGCTTACTCAGAATGGTGATTATTTAATGAATTTCAAAGTAGCCCTGTATTTAGGATTTTGCTACTACCCATACACGGGACATGGATTTTAACGTAGAGCTTAATTGTCAGTTCATGCATGAGGATTTCGGCGTGTATTCAAAACATGATTAGTGTTATTACCTTACAAAGGGACCGGAATTGATAATTTGCATCTTTGCCAGCGATTCGGACCTTCCTGGCCAGAAGACCTTTCCGAAAAACGGAATACAAGAGAAGGTAGTTATCAATTTATGTAATATATATATATATATATATATATATATAAATATATATTCAAATTCCATTTCCTCCTCAATATTGAGTTATTTTTCAAGTACCCTTCGCACATGT
>NW_020539640.1:14422-41467 GCF_003426905.1 Ctenocephalides felis
TGGGAATTTTATTGCTAGTATTTACTCGAAATTAATATGTGAGACTTTCTACATAACTATTGAATTGTTTATAGAATCAATATTTTGAAAATTTTAAAAAAATATTTCCATAACTAAAGATGTATGTGACCTTTTCTACAGGTAACCCTGAACATAAATCAGGTTCGCAAAGCCCTTGTTAAACAAATTGCGTTTACGACATCTCAGATTCTACACAAAGGCGGCAGAATTCACATAAATAATTCACTTTTAATTCTACTCTGTTATTGAAGTTTCACGAGAGTTTGTATAATAATTCCACTATAATTTTTCACTTTTACAAAGTGGACTTAAGTATTCATGGCGAAACAAATGTGATAAATTGAAATTACTTTTTAGTGCTTAGTTTGTGACACCTTGGTAAAGGATTAGTAACAAATTTTGATGGCATCATGCCCTATATTGGAAGAAGCTTAAATAATGTGATAAGGATAATAAGAAGTAAAATATAGTGGTAATAAGTTTCCATTTAGATTTTACTTTTATAACATAGATTTCAATTAGTTCCGTAATTTTTTTTTGAGTTTTTACTTTCATCCATATAATGCAATGTCATGCTCGATCTTTGAATGAATATCAGCATAAATTTGTATAAATTTCTAATAACAAAATTAAATTCTATCATGTGGGTTCGTATAATAGGTATACTGGAAGTTATCCTCCTCCAGCTCTGTTGCAAGTCCTCGAATTAATTAACAAAACCACTAATGGCCAAAATTGACCTTGGCAACGAGCTTGTAATTAGTGGACAATGTGCTGAAAGTGATTTTGACTGCCACATGTGTTGGTTAATGTATTGTTCGACCCAGAACAAATGACCTCGTATTTTTTTCAATTGGGAATAAATAACGATTTAGAATTGTTCTGTGGAAATATTAACTGGAACAAGTGAAAAGGTTTGAAATAAAAGGACTGATTTATTTGTCAACGTCACACCAAAATCGAGCTTAAGATTTATGAACATAGGATATAAAATAGGATCATTGAATTTTAGTTCATCAGCAGGGACGAAAATGCTATTTTTGAAAAAATGGATATAAAGCTTAAATAAAATGTATCTGTTTTCTTGGAAATTAAATTCATGTAACAAATTCTATATATCATTCAAATAATTTTGGTCAAACAAATTAATGTTATATAAGTTTATTTCTATTTTAACAAATTTCAATTCCATAAACTAATTTTCACGACTCAATGAGAGATAAATTGTACTTGTGCTAAGTTTATTCAGATTATTTGGTATTCATAAGTTCATCAAAATGAATAACTTTTACACGAACTTTCACCGGAGTTTCTAAGAAATCTATTACGAAGTAATTAAGCGTTAAGGTTTATTTTTGCTTATTATTAAATAAGATAATCGTTTAACACAGCTATTTAATGGAAAATATTTAAAGTTGTTAATTTTATTTAAACTATAAATATTAATTAATCATAGTATGTTATATAGCGTAAAAGCAAATCATAAAAAAAGTTTATTCTAATGTTAAGATGAAATTAATGAAATTATTTTTCATTATTAAGCGGAAGGATTATACTTGCAAATAAAATAAGAAAATTTGAGATAATATTCTGTATTCTTTTTTATGGCATTTTCAAAATAATTTAGTTTAGAGCAATGACTCCCAACATTTTTAGGCCTTGATCCACATTATCACATCAAATTTGATTCGTTCCCAAACACACATTTCAACCTTATTCTCTGAAGAAACATAAAGTGAGCTTTTTTTTAAATAAGTTATCAGTGTCTAAATTAAATAAGTCACACTTTGTCTTACTCATTTTCAATTGCTCCACCGGCCCATGGGGTAAGGGCCTCATTTTTAAAAGAACTGTTTAGAACTATTATTTTTATAATCTAAGTGAATAAAATTTAATCATCCACATTTTTAAAATCTCGTATCTGAAGCTGTGAGAAAAGGGATTTTGGTGAAATTAATTTATTTAGTAAATTTGGTTATTAATTAATTAATTGATTTTTTAACACTAAATGAACACTTCTTACAAATAGTACTAATTTTTTAGCAAATAGCTGACAATGTAAAATAGCAGGATTTTGAATTGAAACGTCGACAAATTGACCTAATACATATAAACTAAAATTGTTTATGATTAAATCCTCTTTCACATAATAACATGCTCTAGAAAGTAAATATTGATTTATAGTGAGAAAATTACTTTCATAAGCCGTCATCAAAGGCAAAGCAAATAACTAGCGTAATCAACCAATAAAATCTACAGAATATTATATTATTTCCCTCAAATCTCCGACCTTAACGTCGTTACTAAGCGCGATTACGAAAGTGTAAACGTTCAATATAATTAAACCCAGATGCAATTATTGTTCGAGCGAACACAAATTGTTCGCGATTGTACCTAACTCGATTGAACGACATCGAATCGTTTGTTGTTCATGATTTGGTGCATCAGAGGTAGTTTGTGACACCTTGATTACATAAAAGTTTCAAATCTGTGGGAATGGTAATGGAATTTTATGCTAAATATACCCTATATTTGAAAAAGCTCTAATGTGAATTAATCTTTAATATTATTTGAAGATAATTAGGCAATATTAGCAATTAGTATACACATGTGAGTACTATATACTATTTTAACTTCCCATAGGGTAAGTTATTTTTATAATAAAAATATAACTTGAAATTACATAGTAAATTGTAGTGTAGTAGCAACCTTGGATACAATAAATTGATGTACCAAGCTACGTACTAAAAGATATAATTAGAGAAATATAATCGACCTGTAACAGATTATTATCATAAAAAGTCAAATTGAAGCCTATTTGGATATGCCTATATATTAAAAATATAAACATTTTCTCGACAAAATCGTAGATAAATAAATAATTACTTTGTTCAAATACTGGTAATTCAATAGTAGACACCAAAATTTCTTAGTTGGATAGTAGAAAGTATGAGCAGCTATAAAAGCATAACTTTTTATAACTCACTTGATGTGATTGAATCAAACCATTTTTTGCTCAAATATCTTCCGCAAATATTTGATATTCTCTGATTTTATTCCCCATATATATTACCAAGTCATCTTCTGAAGTCGATTCATTTGTCACTCAAATAGAATTTGATGCCAATGGTATCGTGCAACTACGCGTGAGCAGAATGACAGCTAGTAAGTAATTGGGTCTCAATCAACTCCATATACCATGTACAAGTTATTAGAAAACACTGCCCATGTATGAGAGAATATTTATGGAATCAATAAAGTCGTAAAATATCCTAAAAGAATTCGGAAAAATATAAGCAGCGCCACTGGAAATAATATAAACGAATTAGATCAGTTTGGATCCAAAGTTGTCTATTCCTAAGAAATTAGATCAGTTCTGTCCAAAAGTTTAGGAGATCGTTATAATTCAATACCAGAAGCAGTTTTAGCAATTTTAGAACTTTTTCATATCTTGGTCCTATCCTAGTGTAACATATCATAACTTAGCAGTATTTTGTGGACCTTATCCAGAAATATCCCAAAGGTATAAACTCTGATACATATCACTAACAGATGGAATTTCGCCAACACTACAATTTAGCAATAAAAGTTATTTTAATACAAACGGATATCGGAATGGTCAATAAATAATTCAATCGATATCTAACAAATAAAACTGGATAACAATACCATTTCTGCATGAGCAACAGTACGATAAATAATGTTCAACAAATTGATGAATTTGCAAAACGAAAATATTTATTTGAACGAGGTATTACCTAACGAATGTTTTATAAATCATTTGTTATTTCAGAATAAATAGAAAAATGTTCTCCGAAAAATAATGGTCGTATTTAGATTTTTGCAATAAATGATGTTTGTATGCAAATATATTGATCAGTGAATTATTAATACACCAAATTTAGTTTTTTGAAATTAGCGATGGTTAAAGATATAAAACAAGTACGTTAATTTGAGGCTTCATCTTTAGTAATGAAGCGATTATTGTATCAAATAAAAATACTTACAGAATTAAGCAGATATTAACTATATTACTTCAAAATCTTTTGATATAAAACAAACCCTCTCATTAATAATTTTAGAAAATATGTATTAAGGAATAATATCATTGGGTTCGTAAGTTTCAATAAAAGCTGCAAAAACAATACATTTATAAAATAAATCTAATAATGCTTTATATTTTATCGATTAGATTACCTTGCATATAAAGCTTTTTTAATAAAACTATTCTCTTATTTCATGAATAGCTGCAAACATAATAAACATAAATCAATATAATAAAGCAGCTAGCACAAATATTATTCACCTTTATTTTATAATGATTATTTATCTAAATTTATGTTATTGTTTATTATTACTACTAGATGTTAAATTATTTAACAGTTGTAATAAATATAGTAATTAAAAAAAAACTATAATGATTTAATTGTAACAACCAATTATTGAAAAAAACATACAGCTCTAATATTTGATATTGAAAATGAATTATGATATTAAACCCATAGCATAATCGAAATTTTTTATTTAATCACAATATACTTAAAAATATTGCTAGTTCCAATAAAATATGGAAATGTTTGCATTGCAAATAAAATAAATTATTACTCACTCGTAAATTTTAATCAGATTTTAATGCATTAATTTGTACAGATTATTGCAGATTTTGCACCAATCATGTGAATTCTAGACAAGCAATAAATTACTATAGAATTTATAATAAATGTAATTAAATTTAATTTACGTAATATAATAAATTATTATTTTTTGAATATTTGAGAGAGAGAGATTTATGTAACACTTGTAATGTGGGTAGCATTTTCAAAACATTTAAATTCGGAAATTAGATTGCAAACCATTTATTGATTTTTCTCATAGTAATCTCAACCAATTGTTAAGAAAATAGGAAAAATAATGATTCTACAAGAGTGGCATTGGATTCATGGCAATTTCGTTCTTTAGAATCATGAAGCATATTCTCTGAATTTCAATCAAATCGAGTTCAGTATTGGAACTTAATAAGAAGGAAACTTCAGAAAAATGCAGGAAATCTCTAGTATTTTTGCTTAGCCAAAATTTGATTTTCACTGAGCAAACTGCATTATTTTGAATACTTTTGTTATTTTTTTGAAATAAAAAAACTTCTTGAAATTTCTTGTTATACATATTTCCAAAGCAAGATACCACGAGTAGATGCGTAAAAAAACAAACAAATTGAGGTTAATATGATGTAGTAATTCTTATGTACGACTCTTGATTTTTTATTTTCACCAGCTACCCGTCTACTAAAGTATGCATAGGGCGCAAAAAAATATGCAAAGCGCAGCCCCGTCGATTGTATTCTGTGTTCGACGTAATTGAATATGTCAATCAATGAGGTGTTCCAGCGAACATCATTAATGCATATACCTGGGGAACGAACACAGGTACACGACTCCAGCAGTTTCCAGAGGGAATTGGCACTAAATTGGCCGTAGACTAAATGGAAGGAGTAAAAAATATATATCGATGGTGTACAGATAGATTTTTTCTTACCTCTAACAGAAAGATAGGAAACAGGAGACTAAATTCATTTGTGTCATCCACTTTGAAGGTGCAACAAAATTATTGGTGTATGCCATAAGAGGAATGAAAGAAATTATTTTCACTATATATATATATATATATATATATATATATATATATATATATTTCTATTTCCATTTATTTCTGTTTCAGCTTCAGGATTATAAGGTAACGAATAACATGTAGCCGGCTAGACTTGTACCAACGTCTGGAAATAACGACAACTAATAGACACACAACGTCAGAGAGAACATCTATGAAAAATATGCCAGACGAAGGTATTGCGGACTTAAAACATATTTACTTCACTTTCTACATAATGCGAAATGTCGGTATAAAATCATTCTGACATAAGAAAATTCTGCAACACAATCTAGTTAACTTTATAATAATTGTGACGATACTTTAGATTATGTAGATAGATTTTATAATGCATAAGAAAAATCGTGAAATACCAATATGTTGCATTTAAATAGACAATAAAAATTTGCTGATAGAATTGAGTAAATTGAGTGAGGAATTTCTTACTTGAAGATTAAAAAAAAAAACTAATTGGTATTGGTATTTTGCATTGAAGCAAGTTACATGAACTTTCCGATATGTGTAAATAATCGACCTAATCAATAAATTTTTTTTAGTTAAATGCTTGTTAATTACAAGAAAACGGCTTGGTAGATTTTCAGCTAAAACTAATCAGTATCTTTCCCCACTAATATCTTTCGAACAGTTTTTGATTTTTTAAAATCGATTCGGTAATATGAGATTAAATGTCGTAGAAAAGTTTAACAGTTTTTTCGAAATTACAAAGAAATGGCTTGGCAGATCGTCGCACAAAACTGACAAACGATAGTTCTCTTTGAGATACATCAAATAGCTTTTAAATTTCTGAAATCGGTTCAGGCGTTTTTGAGAAAACGATACTAATTTTTGCAAACTTTGAAGAATTTTTAAAATTAAACGACTTGTAAGGCCGTAATATTTTAGTATGATCTATTTGTATTTAATAGAGATTCCGTGTAATGGCTATGTTGAATAATTTTAAAATTAATAATTTACAATAACTAGTTCGTATTAAACTTTCCACTATTTAAATTATACACATATGTATTTTGTATTTTCCAGTTATATGCAAAACAGATTTCCGTTATGCCACAAACCTTTTAAAGTGTTCTATGATAGACTTATTAATCATTTTCTTATCAAAACAACCTATCACTCAGAAAGTGTTCGCGTCGTACATTGTAATGAAAAAACTATAATGAAATAATTGGAATATAACAAAGTCGCTGACACGAAAAAATATTAAGTCATATAGTGCCTACTATGCTAATAAATTTAATAAGCATTTAATAGAAAGATTTATATATACGTCACTATTTTCTGGAAAAATTCTTGTTTTTCACACGTCGTACAATTGTAATGCATTTGAAGCGTTATTCTAGATAGTGAGACAATGTACTTTATATTTAACTTTAAATTAAAATTATGATATAAAATCACCAAAAATATGACTACCAAAATGTATTTTAAACAAAACAATAACTTATTCAAATAAAATAATTCAATTTGGAAATGTTTCTCCAAATCCTCCTATGAGATGCAGAAAGATCTGAAACTGAAAATCTTCTATCCCCGGCAAGAAAGAGACTATTTCATTCCAATTTTCGAAATGAAAGTGTTAGCACAGCTCATTTTCTCCTTGGAGCTAACTCACGAACACGTCTAAAAAGAAGCATTACGTATTTTCTGATTTGATGAATACATCGTCGACCTTTGAAGTTACGTTGGAACACGACATCAAAGATAAATGCGATCTCAGGGAGATAATTTTGGCGAGAGAAAAATATACCTACGATAGGTGAGCATCTGGGCGAAATAGTTACGATCAATTTAAAGATAAATTTTTATTGTAAATGGTATAAAAATAAACAATGAGTAGTTGAATGATCCTGCGTTCCGAATTTTTTGTAAAAGCAATATTTGCCCCAGAAATTTTGCACCGCAATTTTGAAACGATTATGTTAAATATTTGTTTTAAACATATTTGAATTAAAATTATTTTTACACAATTTATACATATAGGTATTTAAAGCAATATTACTTACTAATAAGCTAATTTTGAAGAAGTTTTTATAGAACTTCATATAATACTTAAAAAAGAAAGAAAGGTGATAGATCAGAAATAAATGAAAATTTTGTATTCGGTATTTCTAAAAGTAAGAAGTCATATTTAAATTAGTGAACTTGAATAAACCTCAATATTTCTATTTATTGTACTTATACATAGATAACATTGGAATTAGGCAAACATCTCTTGGTATCTTTAACAAATGACTAATTAGTGTTTTGATACTATCAAAAAGTAGAATCTATTAAAGAATATAGAATCGAATAGAAACATATATTATAGAATCTTATAAATTATTTTACGTTTTGAATAAATTTATATAATATGCTCTCTCTTTAACCTTATTTTGATGTATATGTGAATTTCTTTTAAAATGGAATAACGTGTTTTATTGGAGCACGGTTTGTGTACGTGTCATTCGAAATGTCGAGTAAATAAGGGTTTCCTTTTATCGTCAAATTGAGAAAATAATGTGACTTATAAAATAAGCCATTGAATTTGCCACAACATGTCAAACGGCTGTCAGACATTTTGATAAGGCTTAATTATGTCCCTGAATATTATGGGAAGAAGATGATTTGATCGGGATGTTCTAGATCAGTTTTTCCCAACCCTTTATGAATCACACCTCACCTTAACGTTTCTAAAAACGTTTTGGCCCTTATATAAAATTGTTGACATTTAAAAAATATTTTGGGTCCTAATACAAAAAACGTTTCAGATATCACTATTAAATTGTGATCAAAATTTCACAAGTAAAACACATAAGTGTTATAAAAATTGAAATTCAAATCAATTTTATTACTGACTTTTTTACACTCAATCAAGTCCATTTATTTTTTCAAACTTCAAAGAACAGGTTTGTTTCCTGTTAATTTTTCTGATTTTCAGATTTCTGGACACTTTTTGACATTTTCTGAAAGTTTTTTCAAAAACGGCTGCGCGGATTTCACAAATTTAAAAAGTATTCGATATATTTCTATCAGAGATAGAAGAATACTAGATATTGATGTTTTACTAGAATCTGCAGGAAAATTATATAATCCAGGTGGAGTATTATATATATATATATATATATATATATATATAAGAAAGAAATCAAAATCTTGTTGACAAATTATTTAAAGTGCCTCAATTTATTCTCACGTAAGACCTGCACGAACAATCCACTGCCCCATAATTTAAATTCTCCAAACATGCAATACTTTCAAATAAAACTCTGCGAATTAAAACCATATAATACGCGAAGTTGAGACATCGTTAGCAAAATGAAATGACGAGAGAACAAAATGAAGGCGCCGCAGTAGAACGCAGTGCCAGTTAATACTATAATGAGTTCCGGTTTCCATGCAATCCGCCGTATTACATGAGGACACAGAATCACAGAATATAGTTAAGTCGATGAAGTAAAACTTACAATCTGCATACTGATTCAATAAAACCTTTTACTCGCATTGTCAGACACGAACTATAGAAAAGTTATGCGAACTGAATCCAATTAGCACGATGGATGTGAAATTAATTAAGATATCAGGGCAGAGATTTTATGCAAAATAAGTACTATGATTTTTAGTTCGACTTAGAAATTTTAACAATCCGAGTTACATAATAAACATTAAATAATAATAAATAAATAATGCATAAGATAAATTCTTACTGTACAGTAATGGGTAGTACTATCCTAGGAAAGAATAGTGTGAGAGATTTTCCATACCGCAATGTCCGAAGTGGACTTCAATTGGAAACACATTTCAGATCTACATTTTTAAGTGAAATATTATTATTAATACCATCATTAATTTACTTCTTAGTTTGCTCATCCCGATCAATCTGTATCTCAGCAACCAATTTCGGTGCATCAATTATTCCTTACATGCATTGGAAACCACCGTCATCTTCAAATTGCCTTGTAGTATATTAAAATTTATTATCATATTTCTCTAATTACTCCTGATTACGACTCTGTTTGCCATGTAAGTGAAACGCTTACTCAGAATGGTGATTATTTAATGAATTTCAAAGTAGCCCTGTATTTAGGATTTTGCTACTACCCATACACGGGACATGGATTTTAACGTAGAGCTTAATTGTCAGTTCATGCATGAGGATTTCGGCGTGTATTCAAAACATGATTAGTGTTATTACCTTACAAAGGGACCGGAATTGATAATTTGCATCTTTGCCAGCGATTCGGACCTTCCTGGCCAGAAGACCTTTCCGAAAAACGGAATACAAGAGAAGGTAGTTATCAATTTATGTATATATATATATATATATATATATATATATAAATATATATTCAAATTCCATTTCCTCCTCAATATTGAGTTATTTTTCAAGTACCCTTCGCACATGTAAACAAAAATACAATATGAATATGATAATAACTTCAACAACCTCAAGACGACTTTATACTGATTTTTCTTCCATGGATATAAAAACCTCGAAAAGTTATTCAATTTTTTCCGAATGTCTACTAGAGCCTGAATCATTTGTGTTTTTATACGATGTTGATACAGTATTCTGTATACAATTTTATGTGTTATATTCTGTTTATCAATATTTCAGGAAGAAGCATCCATGCGTCCTGAATCCAATTTCTTATAGAAGTGCTGAACCGAATCCGAATATCGAACAGTACGTAATCCGATTTGGACACCTCTATATCCATGCTAATATAATACACAAACAACTATATATAAATATATAATATATACATTATATATACATATTACATATACATACATATAAATATTATATTTATGTACAGAGATTTTTATTTTATTTACTATATACACATATATCCGAGTATATCATGGCATTCTTTAGATTTAATAAATAAAAGATTTTAACATAGTTTTATTACCAACATAAAATATGAGTGAAGGAAAAAAGCAGAAGTTTTACGTTTTATTATATAAGGTTCAAAATTATAATATTATTCTATGTCGTCAAGGACATAATTAAAATCTGAGCCATCTGAAGAATATTTTTAACGTATTCCCATTGTCGCAATTCTGTTACTTTCATTTCTTGTTCGAGATAAAATGTTAAATTAACAAAAAGTTTTCATAATTTCTCAGTTGAATTTAAAAGGAAAAGTTTGTGCATTAAAGAGCAGAGTTGAAAGTTGGATTCGTTTTAAAAAGATTGAATGTACAACGTTATTATAAAATGAACAAACAAACCTGTAACAGACTTCGATGAAATAAAACTTCGCTATGAAAACAAAATAAAAAATCATTGTTAAATATTATTCTATAATAATTTCAAAAATAATCTAGATCGAGTTATTTGTAACTCATAAGATAGCCCTAAATAATCAATTATTGGATGTTATATGTACTTTCATTATTATAAATTATAAATTTACAATTGATTTTTTCCACAACTGTAATAAAAATGAAAGCTTGCTTGTCAGAATACTTGAATAAAACAGATGGTAATATATGGCACCGGCAAACACGTAGAGAGCTTCTAAAGCTCACGATTATGCAATAAATATCATTTATGACTCTCGACCAAAATATCTGAAATCTCCAGACCGATATTTGGCCTTATTTCTAATGTGATATATGTAAGAACTTGTTTTAGATTTCCCATTATTTAACTGAGAGGTTACGGTGGAGAGATCTTGTACTTTAAACAGAAATTAGCAGACCGAATCGGTTTGTTTACGGCGGAACGAAAATAAAAGTCAAGTTATAATATAAAAGCTTTAATTAATGTTACAGAAATATATAGATTAAAGTATTTAATTAGTCTAAAGTCACTTGAAAATAAATTGTAGTTCTCGGAAAAAGTTAAGCTATTATGTGAAAGATCTAACATACATAAATTATTGTATACCACGAAATTATGAACTGTTTGAAAACAAGTATCGCCGTCATAATTTTAGTCAATACTTTATTTTTATATATACATATAAAATACATTATATAATATTTTTCTGTATTTCTGTTTTTAAGTATACTTCCCGAGAGTAAACTCTAACCCGTGAGCCAGCTTTCTCATCCCTTAAGACAAAAGAAACAAGGTTAAAATAAAAAACATCGTAAAAATTATAGCCGACATGTATACAGTCCACTCGTATATGTCTTTTCTTTGTGTTGCGTTTGTGAATTTCTTCATACTTTATTTTACCTCCATGTAATGTATACCGGAGTAAGACAGAGTATACGAGCAGCTTAAAATATTAGATTAAATATTAGATTATATACACTTACTGTAGGGTCTGGTATGTTTCATAAAATATTATTTGAGATGTCCGAAAAATAACTGCTTTCGGAGTATTGTAAAATAAACAGGAGATGAAATTATTTGGCAAGTGGGAGAAACATCGAGAAATTGAAGTAATGAGTACACAAAACTAAGTAAAATTGAAATATATTCTACTGATTTATAATCTGAAATATATTCTACACTATATTGAAAAAAATGTATCGTTTTTCATAACTAACACATTATAACGCATCTATCGTCATAGTCTTCAATAGAAGAACAAAATAATGAATTTGCGTAATGTCCATAAAAATAGAATTATATTTGAATTAATTTGTGTTCAGTTATACATATCTACTAGTAAAATCCTCACATATTCCACGATTTCTTTTAATTATAAATATTTCCACCGTACCCCTAAACATATATAATTACATTATTAATGTTATTTTTTTGCATTCTGTGTGTCCGGAGTAATACAATACCATGACTCTGTAAAAAGCGGAATTAGTAAACGAATACAAATCACATTATGAGCAAAGGATAAAGGCAAAGATGGAATGGAAAATAATTACTTTTATAAATAATTCCAGACGAAAGGAAATTACTTTGTCCGCGGCGGCTAAAGATAAATAGTGCTCATGAGATAAATGGACCAGGGATGCTGGGCATATGCTCGCACAGGCCGACATATATACCTGAACACTTCCACAACGGATATTACATCATTTCATTGCGCCGCTATCACTTATTACATAAAAAGGTTTAATTAGAACTTTTAATATTTATGGCAATGCTCTTACTTATACGTACAGGGATGAAACATTTATATTTATGAGGTATATTTAATTATGATAGATGGAACAGTGGAAGTTTCTGAGAGAGGTAGAAATTTGTCTGTGGAAGTAAGGTACGTGTTAGTATCTAGATTAAAAAAAACTAATATTGATTTCCCCTTTTTAACATTGGATATTCATGTTAATCACAAAGTTTTAGGATTCTGATCTAAGTTCAAATAATAATGAAGAAAAGTTAACTAATTGTGAGACTAAATGCGAAAGGGAAAGGAAAAACAAAATCAATACAAAAAAGAAAAGAAGAGAAATATTATTGTGTGTGTATGTGGATACAAATGTTCGTCGACGATTTCGGGAACACCGATCAACCGATTTGAATAATTAATGATTAAAAATCGTATTGATAAGGAGACATGCTGATTAATTTTTGGCGAAAGCAAGCCTAGCCGTTCCGAAGATACGGGGAAAAAGTGCCAAAAACGGTAACTTTTAAAAGAACGGAGAGTCCGATTATAATAATTCAAAAAACATTTTACTTGTGTTGGCAAGATGAAAAATTGATTAAATTTTTGGGAAGGCAGGTCCAGCGGTTATGGACTCTCGTGTAATTTTTTTGGGTATCCGGAGTAATACAATACCATGACTCTGTAAAAAGCGGAATTAGTAAACGAATACAAATCACATTATGAGCAAATTTTAATTACAGTACGGAAAGTGTCAGCAATTTGTTTACTTAATAATCTTAATTTTCGAATTATGTATTATTTATTCAAGCTCTATTTTATTTTTATTTTTCATAAAAAAATAATCTACAAAATATGCCACAAGTACGCTCAGAAATAGCGTCTTTCAACTTCACATATTTTGCTACAAAATTTGCAAATCGCAACAAGTGCTGCGAAACTTGCAAACCGTAGTAGTTGAGCGCGAATTTCAAATAAAAAACGATAAAGATGGAAAATATTGCCCTAGCGAACTCCAAGGAAAACTTGTTATCTATAACGTACTATAAAATACTATCTTTTTTGCTTCTACAACTTTTATCTCGAGTACGATAATATACTTTGGAACGTAAAATAATTCTATGATAATTTTTGTTTGGAATAAATTTTTAATGGAAATGTGGTATGGAAAATCAAAATTCACAAAAGAAATGCAATAACAGTATAAATATAGCAATACTTTTACGTGTAGTACTTTTACTACAGAGATTTCAGTGCACGAGTTTCCTCCATCTTCTGTGATGTATTTATAGATATTTTCTGATTATATCATCTTACTAATTACCTTTTATAAATATATACAATAACACATAAAACACGGTTCCCTCACTCCATCCGGCAATAATTAGAAGGCTCATTTATAGCAATTAGAAGTCGAGCCCGGGCCGGAGCAAATCGTCGCGTCCTTGGCGTTCGGGTCGCGTTGTGCCATTGACGGTCCTGATATAATTTCATGCAAATTTATTGCAAACTCATTCGCAATAAAACGTTTGCCCATTAGGCGAGACGTCTGTCTTATTTTAATGATTTTTATCAAAATGAAAAAGCTCGCTTCGGAGTTTAACGCGATTTGGAAGATACTTTTTGCAGCAAAAAAAAAAAGATTTTGGAAAAAATGATACAGGTAACAAGGTCATAGATTGCATTAGGTTATTCTGTTCAAAATTTCATTATAAGTGTGATAATTATTCTCGGTGATCTGTCTTATCCTATATGGCTTTAATGAAAAAACATTAAGCAGTTCAAAATTATAGGTACCTTTTGAAAGTTACATGTACAAATAAATTATGCGTCTAACTAATATTGTTTTGACATGTGTGCTTTTTGGAGGGTAGTTTTCAACCCTTGCCAATATTTAAAATGTAAATAATTGTTCGTATGGACATCATAGATATACCTTTTAACTGTTCTAACAACCTTTACATTGAGAGCCAACATCCAGAAAACATGGTTTATTAAAATAAAATAAGTCCAATAATATGCACATTTTTTGAATTAGATATTTTGTCAATTTTTTGAGATATGTAGAAGATATAATTTGGGTAGTGCATGACGTGATAAAGCCTTACTTGGAACAGCTTATATCATGTAGAAGTGATATACATTTCAACAAAAATAAAAAATGACTTCACTTGTGAGCATTTTTGCAAGGATTTCGAATATAAATCTAATTAGGGATAACTCACAATCAAACACAATTGAGTTTCCTCGTAATAAAATATATATATATACGAGTATATCAAATTAGTATAGGATAAACGATCGATTTCCTGCCAAAATGATGTCTTTTGGCAAAAATGTTCACAATGTCTATCTTATGCTAGTAAAAATACTCATGAAAAGTAATAATTATAACAGCAGCTTCTGGAATTTCAACATTTGATGTCGAAAATGCTAAAAAGATTTAAATGTCGTGAGACCCTACTCTGCATAAGTTTCAAATTGAGGATGATAAAAAATATTCTTACTATTAGTAAGCATAGCAAAATGTTGATGAAACTTACAATTAGTTTTAACAAATCAAAAAATAACAACGAAATGGATATAAGTAAGCAAAGTAAAATATATAATGAGCTTCCGATCAATATCAAAATGGTCAGTGATGACAATAATTCCAACAAAAAAATAAAGAAATTGAAGACGAAAGAGATTGACGAGATATTTACAGACATTTAATTATAAGGCTTATAGACAAAAATGATATGTATACATAAAATATGAAAATTGTTACATAATCTCTTATACGAGGCATCCTTGCCTTACTGAGATATGAAAATAATATATCAATAAAAACAGATAAAAAGAAAAAGAAATCTGTAGTTCCAATTTTCAATATATACTTATTATAAAACTTTGGCTTTCACGATAAAAATCTGTAAAAAATTCTTAAATTCAATTAAGAATAAAATTAATTTTGTTTTCCATTTTTGCAAACGACACTCAATGTGACACTGGGCCAGACGATTTAATTCTCGTAGCAATTAAAATGTTTTCATTATCATCATAATAGGTCTGCTTTGAGCTTATATTCCGTCTTTGCAAAAGGGTTGAATGGTGAGGACGTAAATGGCATACCTAGCTATTTGGAACCGAATACTCTTCGAGAAAATCTTGACTTTCAGAGAGATTTTGGTATTACTCGATGCTTACAAATATGGAAGCATGTTTGAACCAATTCATAAAATCAGAGTTCGAAAATAATTATGTAGTCTAGACGTTCTTATGACCTACATTTTGTTGAATTAATATCAAATAGGAATTAAAATATCCGTCTCATGGAGTAATCACAAATATTATTAACGACATAAGTCGTGGGGTAAACAAGTTATAATTACCTACACTAAAATGATAATTGACTGTAATTAACATTTTAAAATTAAAAATCCATTTTATTTTATTTTCCAAATCCCACAATTATTTCCCTAAATATTACACATAGGTAACAACAGATTATAAAGGTAATTATTTTCCACTTTTCTCCGCATTTTTAACAGATTATTACTATAATCCAGCTATTAAAGTACATGTTCGGATTGCCTGACTGTATTATCCTCTGAGATTTTTCGTTTTGCAATACGTGAATACAGTGTCAAGAGAAAAAAGCTTAATAAAAATAAATGTTCGCGCCCCATTGCTGTTTACACACAAATGTTGTACATTGTGCCAGATTCTATTTGGGGTTTCTTGATAGAAAATCTGATATACAAAAGAGGCCAGTGTATAATATTCTTGTATCATATATAAGAGTACATGTGTGATATTTGAGAAAAAGGCAGGACGTGGTAAATTTAGATTTATATTCATAGTTGTTTATAAGAAATCAAAACTCTTTTAAACGAAATATCGTTTGCTTGCTCTTAATTAACGTATATGCATTACATTGTAATTACAAAATGTAAAAATATTAGAAATAGGTGAAAGACAAGAAAATAGGCAGAAACAAACATTTATCAAAAGACTGCATAATTTCATAAATAAAAAAAATCTAATTTTTTTTAAATAGTCTAGTTCACATAGCATTAAGTCAACTATATTGATTCACAACTTTTTACTCAAAATAAATGTGTATAAAAATAATAATTAATTTTATTTCATTGTTCCAAGCAAACCCAATAATTAAATTTTTTA
This sequence comes from Ctenocephalides felis, assembly GCF_003426905.1. Lineage (NCBI taxonomy): Eukaryota > Metazoa > Arthropoda > Insecta > Siphonaptera > Pulicidae > Ctenocephalides > Ctenocephalides felis. The sequence goes on from NW_020539640.1 coordinate 31,282, forward strand.
AAATCATTGTTTTGATCAAGAATCGCAAAATTAATTATTACCCGATATCGAATATTTTCCGTTTGGCATAGCTCGTCGACCAAAACAGGGTCGTATCTAATGACATTATAATAAATTAGCATATTTTTAATCAGAATCACAGAGGGGTAGTATTGTATGTCCATCTATGCATACGATATGTACTGATCAAACAATGGCCCGTTGCATATATGTTTCGAGTAATTAATGTGGGCAGCCGTCTGAAAGCTGTCATGCTTTTATCCAAACAGACATCAGGCTAGTAGTAAAGGTAAATAAATGATAAATGTCGATCTTGTGAGTTCTTTGAAAACATACACGATCTTTAAAATATATACCTTATAGTAAACAAGTGGAGTTTTTGAAAAATAACAGTAAGTTTTATCAAGTCCACTACACAACGACAACAAACTTAGATTTTTTTTAACAATAATTAAATAGCAATCAAAAAATAAAAACCAATTCTATATAATTTATAGAATCTGAGAATATAATTTCTTAGAAAGATGGATTAATGATTTTGGGATTATTTCAACTTGTGCATATCTATAAAACAACTAGCATACTGGGCAAACTCCACCAGATGGTTTCATTTCATGTAACATTTTGTTTGGTGATTAAAAGATGAAGAAAAAAATTGTCTGCTGTTGAAATTGAATAAAAATTTGCACAATACACATGACTGGTTTGATGGTTTCCAATTGAAATGTTAGAAAACAAATAACTTATTTTTTTACTTTTTTGCACAATTTCACAGTGAACACAATGCCGGTTTGTCACATTAAATTAACTGAGCAGAGAGCAATGAGTAGCTGTCAAACAAATGAGTAGCACTCAAACAAAAAATATTAGTTTGTAGTACATGCAAAGTATCATTGACCATTTTGAAAAATTCGATTTTTTTTACTTTGATATATTTTAGAAATTTTGAACTTTTTTTCAAAGCAATCATTATACACTCGCTGCGTAGAAACGAAAGACGTGCAAAAAAAATTATTTTCGATTTTTTTGCGATTATTATAACTTACCCTGCGAGAAGTTAAAAAATCTAGACAATTTTTGTCACTTAATATTCATATTTTCATTTCTTCTATATTTACATAAATTCTGTTCTACTTAAATATTTTTCAAATTCAATTAGTTTCTACATCTGTCACCAGCTCCCCCTCTATATATATTTGCCAATGAACACCTACACCTGCCTATGAATAGGTAAACGCTTTGAAAATTAGGAGTTAGATAGATATATCGATAGGACGTGTATGGTATTATGTGTATGATCAAAATACGATATAATGCATTGTATGCAGCTCGTGATTAAATACTTGCAATTATGTCGCATTGTTTGCAAAATGCAATCGTGTTCAATTCGATTATTTGCATTAAGCAACGAGGTGACAATATGCAGACGAGGTAAAGTTTTTAGAGGTAATAGATAATAATCATCAATAGAATACAATTTGCAATCAGTAATAAGGATCTGATATCTATATTAGAAATTTGTTGAATTAAGCGACCTGTTTTTGTACCTGAGACTTTTGAGACTTTTTATAAATTTTATAAAAACCAATCAACTTCCTATCTTCATAAAGAACAAGTATCCAAGTATCAACTTTTGACATTATGCAGCAACGTGAATATTTCAGTTATTGCCATTGGCCGCAATATCGCATATGTGCAGTACAAGTCTTATATTCAACTACATCAGCAAGCGGATATTCCAATAACCTGTGATGCATAAAGTCTACATCTCCAATTCTTGAACGAAGTATATTTTCCAATACATCCACTATTCAAGACACATTTTTATTCGTATATGTAGGTATAGAGTTTCTGTATTTACACAAATATGGGATATCCGGATTTATTGGCAATTTTGTGAGATATTTTTAGAATTATATTCTTACCCTTATCATTGAATTACGTTTTTGGATACAAACTTTTGTATCCACAGAAATGGTTGTAGTATGAAGAAACATATAATCTACATATGAAACCCCTTGATCATAGATATAATGAAATTAAACCTATTTTGGAGAATTTGAGATCTAAATACTTTACTACAAATTTAATAACAAAATATACAAAATGCTACAAAATATACAAAAAGATTTATTTAAAATGTTTTTGGAATGACTTCAAATGTTTTATTTAAAATCTATCTAATTTATAAAATATGCATGTAAAGAAATATATTTACTAGTGATTGGTTGTTCACAATTCTTGAAATTATAGGTTCTTAGAAAATGCTATAAAAACATGGTAATTTATGTTATTTAGCAAAAACGTTGCATTTATTTGTCTCTATTCGATGTCTATATAAAAAATTATGAAGATAAATAAGCGAGCATTAATTTTAGTGTCTAGATCAATAATTTATATTATTTGTTTCTATTTATGTATTATTACTCGAAGTCCAATAACAAAATTATAACAAAATTGGTTTATTGGACTGCAAAAAATATTAAGACTAATATACAAAATATTGAGCAAAATTAATAGATAATATTGATATAAAATTATCTTAAATCATATATTAATAAGACTTAGTATAAAAATAAAGACTATATAGAATAAAAGTAAAATTATATCATTTACAAGTATTATCTATAAAAATAATAAAAAGAAATCTATCAAACTATCTACATCTGTTCCAGGAAATAACTATCCAAATCTCCACTATATACTGCCACATGTCAAGTAGAAGTGCACCATCTTATTCATATACATGTAAAGTCAAACATGAAATCTTTGAAATTCTCAATAATCAGAATTCTACTCCCAAGGACTATAGGTGGTCCATTTGATGACTCGAATAAGATTTGAGAAATGTCTTTCATATATTCATAGTCGTTCGAGATTTAGAAATTCGTTATAGAAAATTCATAGAATTAAAAAGAAGGAGGAAGAAGATATATCTTTGAACATAGGTATAATACAAAATATTCTGTTTAGTTTTATTTTTGGCACGTTATAATGCTTTTTGAGCTTTAACATCAATTTTGATAACTTTAATGTATAGAGTTCGCCATCTAACAATTGTTTTGGCCGCCATTTAGAATTTTTGGCAGCCATTTTGAATTTAGTCAGCCATTTGCATGAAATTATTTTCCATTATTGAACGAAAGAATTGCACTTTCAAATAGTAAGAGAAATTTGAGAAAGTATTCAGAGGTTTTTCATTGCATTTTTAACAAATAAATTATTTGTCAGAACTTTGTTATTTGTACATAAACCCTTAATTTGTAATTTTACATACGGTCTACATTTATTTTATCCTAATTTAATAGGCCACTACGTAAATAATATTATTCCTTCAAATCTTCAATAAATTTAGAAATCTCTGCTTATGTGTAGATTTATTATAATATCAAAAATATTGAATTTGTTACGATCCCCCGAAACCATCCCGAAATATTTCAACGATGTGACATTCCCGCGATAAGCGCGGCGCCGCCATACAAATTCATAAGCGCGCGAGTTTTTTCCGTATTTAATCTAGCGATTTCCAAGTCTACGCAAACGGCTGGATTTTCAATTTCTATCAAACAGGATCGCATACATAGAGATATGCCAATAAATATCCATATATATTACATATTATTTATGAGATTTTCAGTATGAGTGATCTGGAGCACGAGCATGGGAGGCAAATTTATAGTTTGCGGGCCATAATAATAATAAAATCTACATATAATACAAGTGGTGGAAGAGATTGGGTACGGTTGTGCCTCAGGGTACGGTAGTGACAGTCGTCATAATACCTAACCTATACTGATTTTGAGTTAGGGTCCAAAGAAAAAGATGAAGTATGTTTGTTCGAACAAGTTCCATTGTTGCATTAAGTCGGCGTCTTACATTAACATGATCTGTCGATCGCATTGCTGTTAAAAAATCAAAAGTAAGTTTCAATTGTCACAACCGTCCTGAAATGTGAACGGTTGTTGAACGGAATTAGTAAATTAGAATGAAGTTGCAAAAATAGTGATAAATGATTCTAAAACAATAAATTTTTCAATTGTTAGTTTATTATTTTAATCGGACTATAGTAGGCATATTGTAGCAAATATATTAACCGATTATTAAATTTATAACATATAACATTTATATATGAGGACCCAAGATTCTCTCGATCTGGACACCAGTGCTATACCACAAGAACGTTGTAACGTTGCAACGAATAAGCAAACAACGTTCGGCATGTTCTATCAAAGTACAAAGGTAGATGAATTTCATATCAAAATGTATTATTTATGCATGAAAAATGCACTAATTAAAAATTGCAATAGCAATTTGAATATTTATGAAACATGAAAGCTGAAAATTACACATGTATGAATGTGTATCTAAGGTGAAAAAAATCAAGAGCACCATGTTTTAATCAATAATAAATTGAAAAAAAATCTAATTTAAAAGAGAAGTACTTTAGAATAGAACATCAAATGTATTGTTGGTATAAATAAAACTTGAGCTGAGTACAAATCGATGCTAGATAATTTCACAATACCAACTAGAGCCTTTCAATGAAATTCTATACCCCGATTCTGTTTTATTAGGAAATTAAACCATAAATTAAATGCTTGCTTTAGTATCACCTCATTTATCTTATTAGACTACCTTAGGTACACATTCTCATTAGAGGAAACCCTATATCACACAATCAAGATTCAATTGATGTAACAAGGGATGAATCAATCTCAACCAAGAGTATGGGCTGCAAATCAATTTGTAACCGAAACAAGCGGTTAATTACTTTTACGGTTTTACTTATTGCTTTTCGGATCAAATTCCATTTATAGAGAAAAATCTGGGTTATTTTAGTACGGTGCAAGAAAAAGAAATTTGTTTTTTTGCCAAATCTGATATGAATCTAATCTGATTCGAGAATTATTTGTAAAGGGGTAAGGTGGATAATTGTATCTTTGAATTCTAAGAATCATAAAAAAACGTTCATTATGGTTAGAATAAATACAAACTAAATCTTATTTTATTATAACAATTGTAAATTTTATATAAAAAATAAAACTTTGAATGGTTACAACTAGTATTTATGTATGAAAGAAAAGACGACCATTAGATTATTTTTTTATTATATGTAATTTTTTCCTGTTCTTCAATCAAAATATTCCAAAAAAAAACTACCTAAAAAGATTATTTCTTGAATAATATAAGTACAGTTTGTAAATTTCAGAGAAGTAATTGGTGACTCCGATGTTTACTTCAGTGTCGACACAATATTGGCAAATTTGCTGGCAAAAACAAATTTCTTGGCAATATTGTATTGAAATTTCAGATCTAGATTTTGACAAGATTTTGTAATATTTGTATGAGTTTTACTATTATAAGTCTTAAACATGGGTTGGCATAAATATAAATATTTACTGTGATAACTGACTCTTTTACTAAAAAAATAAAGTACTGACAATATCTCACGTTTCATAAACGGCCTACATCAAGTCGAATTCAAGGAGGAACGTGTGATCCAACTTTTATCGGTGGCAGCTTACGCAGCAAACAAACTTCCAAAGTTGACGCTCGACCCACTTTTCCGAAGATTGCAGGAGCGAACACCAGGAATTTTAATCTAACTTAATGCTCGGCATTTGCTCCTGACAAATACGCCTTCGATAATATTATCGGATTTTTTTTAATATCAGTACAAAGGTTCAGGTGTGACTTATGCACTTTGTAAAGTTACTGAGAAAATTTATGGTTGGAAAAAGTGTTGCGATTTATGGTTAGCTGCATGCGCATTTCTGTTATTGCCAGAAATTACAAAGTTCAATGTTGAACCTAAAATATTAGCAAGTATTATTAGTTTAACATAATCAATATAAAATTAACATCACTGTAAATTCAAAGCAGTAGGTCAAATATGAATTCAATTTTGAACTACAAATAAATTTGCTATATATTCTTGTCAGTTTAAAACTGTCCAACCTACTAATTTATCAAAAAAATGTGAGCAATTATGTAAAATAAGCTACCATATTAGGACTTTATTCCTTAACAATATTATTAAAGAAATAAATATGGTTTGTATACAAACTACGTAGTAAATTTGATTATTCATCCCTTATATTGTGTTTATCTGTATTCATACACAAATCGTTCTCAAGGGTTTATTAAAATAAGAAACAAACTATACAAAATATCTCCTAAAAATCCTTATCACAATGAATTATTTACATATTTGCACTCACACAAAGAAATCAGTTTAGTCAAAAACTGTACGAAATCTTAAAATGCATTAAGCCGCTCTACTGAACAATATTATATAGAGCCTTTAATAACGAAAAGGGAATATTTAATTTTGTTTTGATAACAACGTTTTAAATATTGTCAAAGATCTGTAATATAAATAATAATGAATATCAAAAGTCTTCATTTGAAAATATACTAAATACTGTAACATCAAACGAGATTGTTTGGATGAGAATAACACTAATGACTAAATTCCAACTTATTATTTGGTGGCAGCGACCCAACATATATATGCATTGGTACAACAAGAACTTATCATTAAATTATATTTATAATTTTAGTTTGTTAAGTATACTAAACAAATGAAATTTTGTTATTTCAAATAAAATAAATCTAGCTCTAATATAGATTTTCGAATTCTACAGGATGGCATTAAGCGTAATATTTATTGCTTATATCTTAATTGCTCCACCATTGTATCCTCGATAAAACCGACAACTGCTAAAGAATATAGAGTTTATTTAAATTTTATTTTCCGGTACATTTACTTTAACAAACCGAACAAAAAAGGCAACAGAATTCTCTATACCAGAAAACGTTTACGCAGCGTATTAGCCGACTGTTTCAAATATCGCGTCCCCTTATCATTTCGACATCTCTTATCTCGGAGTGATTTCGAACGTTATCGTTTGGACGATTTCAATTTCCGTGAATGCGACACCGAAATAGTGCTGGTGGCAGAGTTTAAGCAAATGCCAGAATATTTGGGTCAGGTGGGCGAAATCCAGATTTTGCAATGATAGGGCACACCTGCTTTATGGAATACATATGCTTACTTGAATTTTCAAAATAAATTTAAGAATTCTCAATGTCACAATCTCACAATATCACAATGAAATCACAAATATGTACCTACCATGATTAACTTTCTAAACGAAAAGTTTACGTTTTCACCTAATTTTATGTTTTCTCGGTGTTTCAAGTCATTTTTAAATATTTGATGGATTTAATAAATTATAGGTTATAGTTGTTTGTATTTTAACTATATGTATTTATATTTATAATCTATAGAGTGTAGACTATAGACAAAACATCAACTACTAGATTATTATGTAGTTCAATCATCAAGGCAAGAAAGCAAGCAATTACGTTGTACTGAACTGACCATTATTGTGATCTAAAAATCTGATCATAATAACTGATTTCTTAGTAAAAATAATTTAATTTGTAAAATATGTCTTAATTTGCAGTAGTTCTCAATTTGAAATTTACTTTGAAAATTTATAAAAAGTTAAAAAAATTATATAGTTGAGTCATAACATTTATAAAATTTTGAAACACGATTCAACAAAACATTTAATTTTCAAAAATAATGTATCTATAGTTAAAAAAATTATTAAATAAAATGCATTTTAATCAGAATATCTTCTTAAATCTTCACAACCGGTATCAATGATCAATCCGATGATTGATTCTGTCTGGTTAGTGGAGGCTCTTATTCTGAAAATAGTTGTTGTTGTTTTTTTATAACAATATTTTTGTTATATACTGTTATATTAAATCCGTAAACTTTGTGATTGTTAAATGATTATGTTTTGTTGTATTAGATAATTTTGATCCAAGTCGTTATAAACAATTTTGGTGTTTCCCAACCACACCCCAGAACGTTTTTTTGTCTGATTTGATTTTATGACTAATCCATCGTGTTTAAGGACAGTATTTCAGTATTTTTACGTATACAAATGTTTAAAATACAATTTAATTTACTGTTCTCCGAGATAACTAAAATTATTATTTTTAATGATTAAAATTATCAAAAAAAGATCAAAAGATCAAACAAAGCACAACCAAGTGATCCAATCTACTCTATTTATAAATTCAAAACAAATGTCGTAACTAAATTAGATCCTATGGCCTTTATCGTATATAACGAATAAAATATGATGATCTGACTACCCTTGTAAGCAGTTTTTAATCAAATTTCGGATATCATATAAATCGTAAAAATCAAACGACTGTCAACTTTTGTATCTTGCTGAAATTTTGACTGTCCTCGAATATATTAGGTAAACTCTTGCAAAAAAGAGTTTACATTACAAGTTGATAATTTGCAGAATTAAATTTTTAAAGCACGCAAAATTATTAAATTATATTAGCAGCACGCAAAATTATTAATAAATATAATATCAGCCCCTGTCCTAATTCATGTTTTTAAACTTGCGTTACGAATTCAGAGGAGTGTTTGTAATGCGTGCCAAACATTTAAAAAAATTCGTCCTCTCCACCGCTCGGCTTCGGCTATGGTAATGGCCTAATGATTTCCGTCCCCGTAAAGCTCTACTTTTCGCTAAACGACGAACGCCCGGATAATGGGACACTGCGACAAAAAATTCGACAGAAAAAGATTCACCATTCGCATTTGGTTAGCCACACCACATTCGGAATAGATAATTCACGGTTGCAATTTTAATAAATATTGAATTATTAACTTTTCGTCGGATAAGTTATTGTAATCGTCCAAAAATTGAAAATGAAAGTTTTTGCATATCTTTGCGTTTTAGAAGTTTCTGAATATTTTGGCATACCTTAGAAAAAATTAATGTGTGCGTACTTGTAGATACATTTTTTTGTCGGCGATTTTGGGCGTACGGAACAACCGATTTGAATGATTCAAAAAGGAATCAATTCCTATTGATAAGGAGATGTGCTAATTAGTTTTTGGCAAGGGCAGGTTTAACGGTTTTGGAGATTCAGAGCAAAGAGTGCAAAAATTAAAAATCGAGTTTATGAGAGTACATAGCATCTGATTTCAATGATTCAAATAAAAATCAATATATTATTAATAAGAGTGTTTTATTCTTATTATTATTAATAAGAATATTTTATTACGGTGCGGGAAGTTCTAGCAAATTGACTTAAGGCTCGATGCCATACACCACTAGTTTACACCTTATAAATATCCTAAAGTTCACTTTCAGCTTTATTTTTTTATTTTATAGCTTGTTTCACCTTTTTTATTTCTAATGCAAACAAGAACAGACTATAAATTCTGGTCATTTTTTAATATTCAAATAGTTTTAATAAGGTAATAAATAGAGAAATATTATTATAAAATTTTTAAAAATTTTCGAGTAGAAGAATTCCTTACAAACAAATTTACAAATTGCAAATCACCTATTTGTAAAATTACCACTTCATGCTAATTTTATCTAATACGTTCGAGAATAGTACAAATTATAGCAAAGTATGAAAATTGACAGTCGTTTTATTTAAAAAAGGGATATTCTAAATTATCATATTTAATCTTCATATACTATGAATGCTATAGCATCCACGTCAAGTATTACGTTTCTATTTAAGCAAGGTGTTGTCGAAGCTAATTTAGTGACTACGAGAAAGATAAAATAATACGAAAATACCTAAAGAATCAGTTAGACCTAAAAGACCTAAGGTTATATAAAATTAAATTATAAATAACCGACAATAAATTTGAATGCTATAGCATTCACGTCAAATATTTGGAAGAAGGTGAAATATGATTCCACTAAAAAAAGTTTTGAAATTAAAATACCAGTGAATTGCTAATATTTGGTAATAAAATTTAAACTTGCGATTATGAATCTTCATTTACCGATTTTTATTTTTTCGACTTTTAATAGTAAAATTATATTTGAAAATGATAAATGAAATATGATTCCATTACTACCAATCCATTATCGATATTACATAAAGCGAAAAACGAAATAAATCTATACAAATTAATTCATGTAAATATATAACGTCATTTACAGAATACCGAATAATTTTAGTATGCCATTTTGTTAAATAAATCCGAAAAACACCAATTAAAATGTGTAATACGCAAAACTGATTTTAATAAATATTGTACATTTGAAGTATCAATTAAATTCAATACTAGATATCAATACATTTGAAACTCACAAAGTGGCTTACAAAATGTATA
>NW_020539641.1:0-23789 GCF_003426905.1 Ctenocephalides felis
AATGGTTATGATGTATATTTAAAATTGGGAAAATGTCGAGCAAAATACAAACCATGAAAGACCAGCACAGCAGCAATCAAAAACGTGGAAAAGGGCGTCCTAGGATTATTCGGACAGGTCATGCGGGAAGGCCGCGAAAAGAATATCAAATAAATAAAGAGATGATCGAAGATACATTAGAGAATCCTCTGGAGAAGGGGAGGTTGATAAATGGATTTCAAACGAAAAACAATTGTGATTAGTGAAAAAATGTGAAATATTTGAAAATCTTTTAATATATCCAAAATTAATATTACGACTTGGGAAAAGCTAGTCAGCTAGGTGATGCTGACGAATGGAGAAGAAAGCGTTAGAAGACGAGAACCTTGCGCAAATCAAAAATATGTCATGGGGACATAGTTGAGCGACCCACCACAAAAGAAAGTTATTGGAAACAGATTGTTTTTACAACAAAATTAGATGGAGAACCTAATAGAAAAAAGGTGCGGTTAGTTGCAAAAGGATGTTCACAAAAATATGGTGAAGATTTTTGTGAGACATATTCTCCGGTGGCACGATCAAAAACTTCTATTAGACTATTGGCAGCATTATCTGCGGAAATAGGTTTAGAAATTCATTCAAATGGATGTCGTTAAGCATATTTAAATGGAGAATTGAAGAAAAAGTCTACATGAATCTGCCAGAACAATTACATGAAGTATTATATAAAATTGTGTGAATAAGAAACCATTGGGTACTATTCAAAAACCGGCTACTGAGAAAAATTAGAGATACCGCGAAGACCTGGCTGAAAAATATTGAGAAAAGCCCAGATTCGTATGTTTATTGAAGAAAGCACTATATGGATTACGTCAATCAGGTATTCAATGGCACAAAAAATTTGTAACAAAAGTTGCAGACAATGGGGATTCAAAGCAATGTCGCAAGACCCATGTTTGTTTATGTGCAATAAATCAGGAAAAATTACATTGATAGTTATTTATGTTGATGATTTATTAATTGCATCAAATGATAAGATTGGTTAAATGAAATCAAACTATCTTATCTGAATGTTTTGAGATGAGAGACTTAGGCAAAGTAGATAGATGTCTTGGAATTGAATTCAAACAGGAAAATGGATTTGTATATTTAAAACAGTTCTTATGCAGAAATATACTAAATCTTTAATAGGAAAATTGTAAAATAGTATCAACACCATGCGAGGTTAGACTCCAACTGATTAAACCTAAGAACCCAATGAATACATCATGCAAAAGTATCCTTATCAATCTTTAATAGGGGCATTAATGTATTTGGCAGTAACTACAAGACCAGATATTGCCTATGCAGAAGTATCTAAGTCAATTTAATACGAATTACGATACAACACATTGGGAACGCAGCAAAGAGAGTATTACGGTACCTGAAAGGTACATTGAATTATGGATTGAAATATAGAAAACAAATCAAAATTTATTTGGAGTTGCAGACGCAGATTGGGGAGGTAACATAGTTGACTATAAATCATATTCGGGATTTTGCTTCATATTTGCAGGTGCGCCTATCAGTTGGGAAGCGCGAAAACAGAAAATAGTAGCTCAATCAACAACGGAAGCTGAATATATAGCTTTGAGTGAGGCAACAAGGGAAGCTATATATTTGAAACGAATTATTGAAGACTCTAGATATAGGAAGTGAAACGGTTACAATATATAATGACAGCCAGAGTGGCTATACAATTGTAAAAAACAATAGGTTCCATCCACGAACGAAGCATATCGGATTAAATATCACAAGGTACGTGATGAATATATTAATAAGAAAATTAATATTCAATTTCTATGCAGCGAACAGATGCCAGCAGATATGCTTACTAAAGGTTTGACTAGAAATAAACACGAAGAGTGTCTGAGGAGAATTGGAATGGATGGACTGCAAATAGTATAATAAATATAATTTTGAGGGAGGTGTTAGAATACAAAAATTATATATAGAATGCGGACCTGATGAGGATATATCTAGGAAGTGAAAGAGGGGGTATCTCCATCATGGTATAAAAAGAAAGAAGTTTCAACAAATCATTCTATTTCGACTGCCTGCCCAAGGAATAATTATACCTTGATTATTGTATAAATAGAATACTGTTATGTAAATATTATCAAAGTAATAAATTTATTTTACCATTAAAGTTCTGGTTTCATTTACATTACATATTTGTCTTTGCAACACATGATTGATATTTTTCACAGAGATACAGATAAATATATCCAATATTTGATATAGATTATTATACTGTCATTTTTATATTATTATTATGATTATTTAGCTATTATTATTCAGGTTATTCGTTTTTTTAATACTTATTAATTAAAGTAGCTGGTGATCATTAGTTTATATAGTTTTTGATTGTTCTCACTAATTCATAAATTTGTTATATGATTCTCAGAAATGAAGGAAAATATAAAACGAGGACCTATACATTTTCGAATGTCGATTCCGTGGCAACAGCTGCGGGACGTCAATTGGATGAATAAAAAGGCTTGTGCAAATCAAGCATACATTCCGACCCAGGTAAATAAACGTAGGTTACATGTGTCTAATAATCCATTTTGACTTACTTTTTTTAAATAAAATATGCGCATTAGTTTACATTAAAATACAAAGGAAATCAATCACCAATAATTTTACTTCAGACGAGAATTTTACCTTTTTTTCAGTTGCGGATACAATGGTTTAACCCTTTGCACTTTGAGCGTTTGTTTTTACCAATGAGCGCAGCTACTTTGCGTTCAAGCGTCTGAAATTTATATTTTGTTTTACTGAAAAGAATCATTTCTTATCATGTTTGCCATGTGTTACCATACGAATACAATTTGAATTTTGGAGTTAGTGCAATAAAAGCATTTGGCAACAGCGGCGCCTATGGAGTGCAAGGGGTTATAACTTAATTCATGATATTTTTACAAAAATATATGATTTTGATTAACAGATATTGAAATTGTATGGTTTGAATATTTTTTTAACGATTTTACGTAACTGTTTGAAAAATATCTTTTTGGTTTTTTAAAACAACTTTTCCAAATCCTTTAAAAAAGATTTTATACCGTCTTTAAAGGAATTCCTAACTTTCACGTCAGTAATCTAAATCGTTTCAAAATATTCAATTATTTCCAAAGAATTTAAAACTCATCATATTTCAATTCAGTCAAGTCCAACTCGTGGTTGTGCTATAATGTTTTAGAAATATTTTGTACAAAATTATTAAATTTTTTTGATTCACCATTATTTGTTACTTCAGGTGGAGCACATAGCAAATGTCATCACGCACGGTGTATGGGTTGTTCCTAGTATATTGGCTGGTTTAGAACTGCTGCGAAGGTCCACAAATACTACCCAGTATTTGTCGGCAATCATCTACGGCGCTGCACTCACCATGCTGCTCACTGTATCCACGTTCTTCCATTCAGTTTTCTACTGCAATAAAATAAGTGAGTTAACACAATTTTCGACAATGTTCTGTAATTTTCCTATTTAAAAAATTGACGATTAATTTCTGATTCAAATCATAATCACTGTGATACAATTATGGGAAGGTTAGGCGCTCGAAGGCGCAAAAGCATCATCATTCATAAGTTACTAGTTCGTTCATCTCATGAAAAAAACTGTTTGCTTTAATAATTAATTATCTTCTATATATAATATAAAAAAATATAAAAATAAGTCGGGTTTTCCTTCCTGACGAAATAACTCCAGAACGCACGAACCGATTTCGACAATTTTGCATTCGTTGGAAAGGTCTAGGGCTCCGCAAGGTTTATAGCTAAGAAAATTAGTGGTGCATGGCATCGTGCCCTAATGCAAATTGATGGAACTTCACGCACCGTAATTAAAAATTCGAGTAATAAATATAATCAATAATTGTTTAAATAATTGCAAATATATTATCTTCTATATATAAAAAAAATAAGTCAGGTTTTCCTTCCTGACGAAAGAACTCCAGAATGCACGAATCGATTTCGACAATTTTGCATTCGTTGGAAAGGTCTCGGGCTCCGCAAGGTTTATAGCTAAGAAAAATAGTGGTACTTGGCATCGTGCCTTAATGCAAATTGCTGGAACTTCACGCACCGTAATTAAAAATTCGAGTAAAAAAAATAATCAATAATTGTTTTAAATCTTTGCAAATAGATTATCTTCTATATATAAAAATAAGTCGGGTTTTCCTTCCTGACGAAATAACTCCAGAACGCACGAACCGATTTCGACAATTTTGCATTCGTTGGAAAGGTCTCGGGCTCCGCAAGGTTTATAGCTAAGAAAATTAGTGGTGCATGGCATCGTGCCCTAATGCAAATTGCTGGAATTTCACGCACAGTAATTAAAATTTCGAGTAATGACATTAGTGAGAATTATCAGAATTATGCTTGGTTAAGTCAACTAGCAATTCTTGCCGCAAAGAATAATGATGTACACGCACTGAATTTCACCATTCAATCAAAAATTGCTGGCGATTTGGTGACATACCAATAATTCCGACTGGTTTTCCGTTTGACTTCAAACAATTGCAATTTCCAGTTCGCCTTGCGTTCGCAATAACAAGTCGCAAGGCCAATCGCTTAGTGTTTGCGGGATAAATTTCAAATAGATTATTTAGAAAATCATTGTTTTTTACATGGGCAGTTATACATGTTATACCCTGTTCACGAGTTGGAAAACCATCCGCTTTGTTTGTGTTAACGTCAGACCAAAAAACAAAAAATGTGGTTTACCAAAGAGCACTTCAATGAAACGGATAATTTGCGGATTCACTTTCATTTACTTAGAGAAGTTCAACTAAAAACACTTCATTTTTGTAATCGAAATAAATTCATTACTGTTGTGCAATAAAATCAATTTTTTCCTTTTCAAATATAAAACAAACAAAAAATTTCTTCATCTTTCTCACGAAACCATCTGGTGGCGAAACGGAGTTCGTCGGGTTTGCTAGTCATATTATAATGTAAATTTCTTTTCGGTCATTTATTTCGAGGCATTTTATTATTATTATTTGAACTATTATTTTGAGGACTAACATTAACCCTGGAAAGGAATTATTGTTTCAGGCAACTGAAGGACGCCCTTCACCGATGCGATCGGGCCATGATCTACGTCTTCATAGCTGGCAGTTACTTTCCTTGGCTCACTATCACGCCAGAGCCTCAGATGACCACGGTTATAGTAGCCATGCGCTGGGTAGTTTGGCTCCTTGCTGCTTTGGGCATTCTGTACCAACAAATATTTCATGAGAGATACAAGACCTTTGAGACCCTACTGTACTTAATCATGGAGTAGGACCCTCCATTGTGATATTACTGTCTGATGTAAGAGTTGAATTGATATTGTGTTATACGAAATTATATCATAATAAGTTTTCATAGCTTAACACGTAGAAGAAACAACTACATCGCGAGACCGCTCGACCTGAAATTAACAATTTTTAGTGCGGTCTCCACGAGTAAAACATGATTTTCGATGCGATCTTGAAGGTGTTAATATCTTGATTGCCTAAATTCTCAGTTAATTGATTTATCTATTTATAGGATAGAAAATTTTGAATCCCATTATACGATTTATCACAAAATGTAGATATTTCAACTTTTATAGACTTGCTTTTGATGCCTTTGTTCAAGCTTGTAGTGAACTGCGAATATTCGTTTTGCGCGGGATTTACACTAGTAAGGGAATTGTGTTCAAAATTTTGCAAACGGTGTGTTATAAAAACTTTTTTCTTGATATTGTTGTGTCAGACTTTTATATAAAACTCTTAGAAGCGCTTGCGTACTATATACAAAAATGAAATATACAAATTTACAATATAAAATTATGATACAATTTAAACTTATGCAGATTATTTATTAGATTTACACACTGCTATTATACATTTGTTCTCAAGTATTAGACGCCCAATTGATTCTCCATATAGAGGCGTAATTTAACTAGAAGCTTTAACAATCAGCTTAGAAGCTAAAAAGATGAACTTTTATGAAAAATCCATATTTAATGTGGTTCAGAATAGCTCATCATAGTCTGTTTAAATCAGACTGGAACTTCAGATCACTTTCACTTAAGCCGTATCGAATCATTTTGTTAAATATCACATTCCTACCACATTTGTGCATAATTTATTTTAAATTTCAGCACGAGTTATCGGGACTGGCAGAATTAAAATTAGGCGGCGTTTTATACATTCTGGGCGTTTTCTTCTTCAAGGCTGATGGTTCCATACCGTGTGCCCACGCGATATGGCATTTGTTTGTTGTATTAGCCGCCGCTGTGCATTACTATGCTATTTTGAACTATTTATATCCAGAATTGACGTCTTCGAGAGGATGAGTGTTTTTTAATACCACGTATGACAGATCCGATTTATAGCATTGTATAGCTTAACAAAATCTTCATCTTTACCTCGTTGCATTACCTTTGTAATAGACCAGTAAAATGTATAAAACAATGTAATAATTACACTGATTGGATACAATTGTCTATGGATTACTTACTTCTTCCCTTGGATATATCTGTATTATGTTACTGGCAAACTGTAAAGCTTTACAATGCTATCAATCGATTGCTTAATAACATTATATGTGCTTAAAAAATAGATAGCTGTAATTAATTTGAACACTATATATATATATATATATATATATATATATATATATATATATATATATACAGTGTTCAATGAAATAGGAGTTGAATTCTGGATGAACTCAATGAAAATCATGACAAACTAATCAGATACAAGTACCGCAATGATATTTTTTTAATTGTGAGATAGCCAATAGATTGTTGAAAGAGAAGTGCATAAATTGGATTTTGTGTTAGTAGAACCCATCATTTTTATTTTACTAATTTGAATTATTTTTATTATCTTCTGGAATTTAAGCTATGCAGAATAAATTCATTCATACAAATTACGAAAATAATACTGTGACTATTCTTCAGACAGTTTTTTTAAAATTTGAATACTGCGGATGAAATAATAATTTGTTTTGCAACAGAACTTTTAACTGATGGGCAACATTTAACTGTGGGCTTAATTTCTAGAAATGATTGAGGTTAAAATAATAACCAAAGCATTCGCTCTTGTTGTAGTTAATATATAGTGAACTCAAGTACCTTCATAATAATTTTGCATAAGATTGTGATGTATGTCGAATATTTTGATATTATTTCGATATTAAATCATATTGCAAACAGATCTCAATTCAAATAGAATTTGAAAATTATCGCACAAACATCACTGAAACAATTATATTTTGAGTGATAGTTGTTTAATTTAGTGTGTATAATTTAGATATTATACATTATTCAGGGAAATGTAATACAGATATTAATTAAGCGGAATTTAGTTGATATTTATCTATATTTAGTTTTTATAAAATTATTATATGCAATAAGTTTGACTATGTACCATAGTATTTACTTTTAAATATGTTACTATAGGGAAATGAGGAACAAAAGATATATCAACAATATACGTAATGTGCATTCATGTACTTAATAAAATTGTCATGTTTTAATACTTGGATTTGAAAACCTAATAAATCAAGCAAAATATATTGA
The DNA here is from genome assembly GCF_003426905.1 of Ctenocephalides felis. Taxonomy (NCBI): domain Eukaryota; kingdom Metazoa; phylum Arthropoda; class Insecta; order Siphonaptera; family Pulicidae; genus Ctenocephalides; species Ctenocephalides felis. Next base: position 7,585 of record NW_020539641.1, read on the forward strand.
GAAATGATAAAAAGTACAATATAGAAAACCTAAGGCCAATAATTTTTTTTACAATATAAATTTAATAAACCTTATTTTTCAAATCATCAGTTGATAGGACTAAATTTAAATTGTTTATATTTTTATTTGGAAATTATTCAAATTCAAATTTGCTATATTAATTCAATATGTTGGTTTTCTTTTTCAAATCTATATGTTATCTTCCAGTTTTATTTGTTATGCAGAATAGAACACATTTAGAATTGAGGTTGTATGGTTCATTTACAACAGTCTGATGTACTTTGAAATTGACGAGATTTAACTTCCAAGATTTAAAATATGCCACGCAAAATAGGAATGTTTTTTTTTTATCTTTTGCATGCCAAAATTAAAAATCATAGTCTGCCACATAGAATTAAATTTTTATTGGTATAGTATCATGTAAATCTTCTAATTTATGCGGAATTGATGTCTTCCTACATATGCTAATTTAACAAAAGTTTCTCACGTGAGTTATTAAAAATTCAGACCGATAATCAGTTTCATGAACCTACTTTGATTCTATGTATAAAATCATACAATTGTTGTGTGAAAATCATATAGATTTGTAAACAAATTCACCGATTTACTTTTTTTATTGATTCATTTAACTAATGTTTTTATTATTTTATGAGTTAGTAAACAAGAAATAAATTTGCATAACAGATCAATTATATTCAAATCCAATCAAATATTTTTAGAGTGGAATTACAGCTCATATTGAGTTTAAAACTTCTGTCTGTGAAGGGAAAGAAGTAATACGGCTAATTTAAGCTCTCTAAATATATATACTGCAATATAAAAATGTACTATTGCGGTGTGAACATTCACTTTATTCAGAACCAAAGCATATTGTAATTATGCATACTATTATTAAATAAGTTAAGTTGATTATAATGCATTGTTATAATTGAAAACTCGAGATTGACAAATTTAAGTCTGAATATGATTTAGAATTAAATTTTTCAAAAATCTTGAAATACACCATGTTCATACAAATAAGAGCATTGGTTAATTTTGTCATTAATAAAATACCTTAATTTCTATCTATTTTATGTACATGGTATTCTTTATATATATATATATATATATATATATATATATATATATATATATATATATATATATATATATATATATATATATATATATATATAGTCTGAAAAAGTACATGATATATCTGTAATATGATTAGTATACAATGTTTAGTAATTGCAATTGTAAAGTTATGTGTGTTAGAATTTGAAATAGTTGTAGAGGAAGTGTGGAATTATATAAACATTAATTTGTTTAATTATAAAACAACTTGCCAAAATAATAAATTATATTTATTTTGTGTCATGATATTAAAAGTTGCAATTGTGGATAAAAGTTGAAGATTATAATAAATATCTTACTTTTAAGTGTTATTTTTTTTTTTGTAAACCTACTAATGATGGACGTGACATGATTAACACATGAACGGTCTGGTAATATAATAATACAGTAATACCCCGTTTAACGCCGTATCGTTTAGCGCTGTTTCGGTTTAGCGCTCTTTTATTTCAACCCACGTTTTGAAGGGATAAATGATGAAGATGTCAAAGAAATAATTCAAGAAGCAGCGCAGTTTTTTTAATGGTGAGGAATGAACTGAACAAGAAGAAAACAAAAATGTTGACAGAAGTGATTCAGCGAAAAAGCAAAAATAACTTTCGATGGTGTTTGTAAAAAGAAGTTTGTCTACCAAAACTGAAATAATGGATCATTTCACTGAAAATGATCTGAATTTTGACAGGAGTTCTAAAGTAAGGCTTATTGTTAGAGATGCTCTATCTGTTTATGAAGAACTTTCAAGAGGACAACGCAAAAGAAAAAGTGAAACAACATTAGATGCTTTTGTCACAAAACGGCAAAACACTGAAAACGCAGAAGGCTAACTAAATATGACTGACTTAAAATGTTATTTGTTTTTTCAAGAATATTCGTTTTGGTATTTATATTTTGTATTTATTTTTGCAAGAAATAATGATGTGGTATTAATTTTCCATGTAAAGATAGCCTCGTTTAGCGCTGTTTCGAACTGCGCTCTACTTTGATGGAACGTATCCCCCGTGTTAAACAGGGTATTCCTGTACTAAAACAAAATTCATTTCGCTTTTGGGTTTTTGTAAATCAGTTTACAGTTGAAAACCTAAAAACAATAAATCATTTGCAGGAATAACTATTTATTGATTTTGTTTGGAGTTTTTAAAATAAACTTTTTATTTGCAACATTACATAAAATTGAATATTATTATTTTATTATATTATACTAAAATATATATGTATATATTATGTTTATGTATATATGTATCATTATATCGTTTTAATGAAATAATTATTCATCGCTTAATTTTAGAACACTCAATGTGTGATCATAAAAAGAACATATTGCTAATAATTTTTCATTTGATTCATTTGCACTATTACTGCTTGTATTCAATTTCAGGTAGCTCCAGTCTGCCCCATAAGCTATGCTTTCATGTTCGTGATATTCTGCTATTACTGAAGGATTTTCACTGAGATTTTTGCAGTTTATAATATGAAATCCATTATACATACAAGCCGCCAACAGAGTTTGACAAGTGAAAGGATCCCACTTTAATCTCCAAACACCACCATTTAGGCTGGTCGTGCTCAAAGGTGTCTTTCTTTGGCGTGTATCCCACAGAAGTAGATTCTCATCATAACTATAAAGGTAATTCTTTTGTCAGATTGAAACCAAAATGTTAATAGATCTAGCATGGGGGGTCTTTGATATTATACTATGGAAACAAACTCGAGAAATGTATTAACTGTTAGATGCGAAAATTCAATTATTATACTAGCAGATAATGCAGTTTTTATCCTTGAATCAGCACGAGTATAAAAAAGTGTCAAACCAACCTTCCTGTAGCTAAATAATACTGATGTAATTTGTTGCTGTGCATACTGGTCACTCCACCATTGTGGCAGCGGCTACAATTAATAGATACACCACATCTCAGATCATATATTTTGAATTTGCAATCGTCTCCACCTGCAATATACCATAGACATCAATCAACACTCGAAAAAATTCAATGAGAATTTGAAAAGTTATTTAGTATAATAGTATAATATAACTATACTATCAGAAACTGTAATTACAGTTAGAGAAAGGCTGATAAAATATACAGATAGTACAATGTAAAACCTTTTTCTTTGTTAAAATAGTTACATTATTCTATATATTTCTTTTATTAATTAATCTAATTATTGCAATTGCTACATAAAAAAATTTTACCTGTGTAAATGATATTTGTGTCCCAATAATCAAATGCACCTATCCAAGCCTCAAATTCATGAGCATAAAATCTGTGTTTCATTTCCAAACCAGTAGCATTTAAATTCCAAACAGTTGCGTAACCTTTCGAATCAGTTACTATCACATCTGGATTTTGACTTTCATTACGACCAGTATTCCAATCTAATGATAAAGCTAAATTGTCTTCAAATTCACTATTTACACAAACTTCTACAAATAATTCTAAAGATATTTCTTTTTCTATAATAATCAATTCATAAATTTGTAAAAATCCATCAGCATTAACAACACCCAATAAAGACTTTCCATTGATTTGATTATGACACCATTTCTGATCAAGAATGGCACTAGTAAATTTAGTTTGTAAAAGTACTAAATTTTGATCTCCTAAGTATTTATAAAGAAGCATTTTTCCAACACGTTTGTGAGGTAGGTCATTTTTCATTATGCTGTTTTGGGTTTCATTTTGAGATAATTGATAAGTTCCACAAACAAATATGTTTTGATGGGGCTCGTGAGGACACCACTCTACAGAATCAGCACTGTAATCTGTATCAGCAGTTGATAAGGATTTTAAATTGGCTGATGACATACTGAAATAAAAAAATAATTTGTTATTAAAGAAAAGAAAAAAAATTCAGTGCATATAAACCAACAAATTTTCAGTGTTATAAATCAACAAATACTATATATCTTTGCACTACAATATGTGATTTGTCTCATCATCAGTGTGTTATAATTTAAATTCTAAAATAGCATTTTGTGTTATCCCTTAAAACTGTTCTTGCTAACTTGATTATATTTCATGCTGTTTGTTCATATTTCTAAATTAATATATATATATATATATATATATATATATATATATATATATATATATAAAGATTTGGTATTAAGAGTGGATTGAATATTAAGATGCAAATATGAGCACACTACACTCAGTTTTTATCATAAACTTTAATTCATGAAATTACAGATGTTTCGAGACTAAGAAATGTCTCATCTTCAATGTAAATTCTTTTTAATAATGTAATTATTGAAACATTATAAAATATTTAGTGATTTTAGTATACAAAGCGCTCATTCATTTGTTTACATTATAAAAATATCTATCGTGTCTAATAGACACTGTCTATCCTTTTACCTTTAGCTATAAGTACCTATGAATTGGTTTTTTAAACATACCCACACACACTTTATGTGTTTCAGTATAGTGTCTAGCCTTGTTAGAGAAAGTTGGTAATAATTAATACTTAATATTTTATAATGTTTCAATAATCATATTTTCAAAATAATTTACACTGAAGATGAGACATACATTAATCTCGAAACATCTGTAATTTCTAGAACTAAAGTTTGTGATAAAAACTGAGTGTAGTGTATTCGTATTTACATCTTAATAAACATGTATAATAATAATTGTTTTTAAACAATTGTTATCATCAATTCAATATTTTCATTGTGAGACAAAGTTGCTGATGGTGATACTACTTTTATTATTATTATTTGAACAGCAATCAGCCCTAACTATGTTGGTTTTGAAGACGGCTACCCAAACGGTTGTTCTTTCTAGAATAGGTAGAGTTAAATGCCCAATTATATGGTGATACTAGTTTTATTATAATTATTTGTATTGCATTATATATATATATATATATATATATATATATAAAATCGCTTACATAGAATAGAAGACTCGTCTAAAGTTCCTTATACTATGTGTACGCAATGTGCAATATAATTATATTGTACATTATGTAAATGCAAACACATATATGCATCCTAAACTTTAACATAGCACTAAAAACTATAATAATTACTTATAAGTTTAAACTATTTAACTTTTCAAAAATTTCTTTATATATTGAATGATTTTGTGTTTTTGTCATTTAATAATAATAAATACTATAAATCACTCTACCTATACTGAAACAGTGGAGGATAATAGTAACGTTCTCAAAACTAATCAACAATAAATAATAAATAATACAGATTGTGTTCTAATAAGAGCGCTACATATTTTGAAGCATATGCGCTGAAATAAAAATAGCAAAATAAATAATGAATATTAGCACTCATTCAACTACTTCGCCCACCTGTAAATATTTTGTTTATGTCGAATGTACTTTTATATTTGAGATATTATTTACTTAACCCCTATTCATTGTACCGAAAACCTTCAAACGTCAAACGTGAAACTACATGTGCAAGAAATAGGTTATGCAACGTAACAACAATTTAAAAACAAATCCTAAGAAGTGAAAATGTTAAATTTTGTTAGATTTGTATACTTTAAGGACAGTGTTACAGGAACGCACGGGCGTCCGTTCTAAAAGTTACTAAGTAGTGTTACGCTAATGGACGAGGTCGTTATTAGTGAAAATTAATTGAAGTGCTAATTGAATTTGAAAAAGTGCTGTAACTTTATTAACTTCGGTGATTATGATTTCAGTGCAAATGAAAGATATAAATTGGTGGTTAGTTTTTCGTAAATATGGGTAAAGGTAGGCAATTTTTGGCATGTTAAATTTCTTTAATTAACAATGAACAATATATTTCTATAGTCATCTTTGAACTTGTGATCAGATTCAAATCATTCACGAAAAAATATAAATAAGAGTTTTATTTTATAGCAAATAGATTCATATTTATGTTTATTTATCTTTATATTCTATATAGGTTATAATGCGAATACGTTACGTATTGAATATTTCGTGTTATTAACTTCGCGTAGGCTAAGTTATAGTAATCGTCCAAAAATCGAAAATGAATATTTTTCCTTATCTTTACGTTTCAGAGAATTCTGAATATTTTGGCATACCTTAGAAAAAATGGATGTATGTGTGTGTGTGTTTTTTGTGTGGATATTGTGTTTTTTGTCTACGATTGCGGGCGTACGTTTCAATCGATTTGGAATATTCAAAAAACATTTGATTCCTACTGATGGGGAGACGTGCTGATTAGTTTTTGGCAAAGACAGGTCCAGCCGTTTCGGAGATACAAAGCAAAGAGTGCACAAAATATTCATCGAGTTTTTGAGATCGCGGAGCATCCGATTTCAATGGTTCAAACAACATTCAATTCGTAATGATGCAGGGAAGTGGTGATTAGTTTTTGGCAAAGCCAGAACCAATCATTTTGGAGATATGGTGCTAAGTGTGCAAAAAATGGTAGTTTTTGAGAGAACGAAGCATCTGATTTGAATCATTCAAAAAATCAAGTTTCAAAGGTTCTTTGAAAATTTTTGCATATCTTCACGTTTCAGAGGTTTTTGAACATTTTGGCAAACCTCATTTTTTTGTCCACGTTTTCTAAAAATTTGCTTGATTATTCTTGGCGACAGAAATTATTAACTTCCCGTAGGGTAAGTTATATTATGGGTCGAAAGTCGAAAGTTTCAGAGGTTTTTGAACATTTGGGCATACCTCAGAAAAAATTGATGTGTGTGTGTATATTTTGTATATACGCAATTTTTGTTCGCGATTTCGAGCGCACGGATCAACCGATTTGAATGGTTCAAAAAACGTTCGATTTCCATTGATAGGGAGATGTGCTGATTAGTTTTTGGCAAAGGCAGGTCCAGCCGTTACGGAGATACGGAGCAAAGAGTGCAGAAAATAGAAATCGAGTTTTTGAGAGAACGGAGTATCCGATTTGAACGATTCAAAAAACATTCAATTTGTAATGATTGTGAGAAGTGGTGATTAGATTTTGGCAAAAGCAAGTCTAGCCATTTTAAAGATACGAAAAAAATGGCAGTTTTTGAGAGAACTAAGCATTCGATTTGAATGATTAAAAAAACTTTCTGCTTGTGTTGACAAAACGATTGCTTTTAGAAAAAAAAATATTTCTTTTTTTTTGTATATCAAAAATAATTCAGATTCTAAAGCTCACCTGTATACTTTAAATAAATAATTTTAACTTTGTAATTCAGTTTATATAATTCTTATAAATATTCTTATAACAGTATTTATATCAATCTAATTTATTTGAAAACATTTAATATTCCTCGAACATTTCATTACGGTACGGAGAGTTACCGCAATTTGCCTTAAGGCACGATGTCGTAGACCTTGTTTAAAATTTTTGTTTTGAATATCGAAAATAATTCGGATTTTAATTTTAATTTTAGCTAAAATTCTAAAGCTCATCACTTATATAATTGAAATAAATAATTTTAACTTTTGTTTTAACTTTCGAAATGGTGTTTTCAAAATCGGTGACCAACATAACTCAAAAACGGCCAATCCGATTTGACTCAAATTTTAACATAATCTTCTTAAGTATATTATTTGTGATTAATCGAAGATTTTTTCTATCCGATAAATATTTTGGTTTTTATGAACAATTTAAGGTCAACATTTCGGCTAATACCCGTTTTTTTTATAAGAAACCGCCATTCTGTCACAAGTTATTATTTTGCTTATTTATTCGATTAATTACTAGATTTATCATTTCTTTATTGAAATCTTTTTGGTTTTTTAATTTCGGATGATTTTCTTCAGAGATCGAGTCACCGCAAAACGTGTTTTTCGAGAGGTGCTCCCGCAGATCTGTTGTTACATTTTTTCTAACAAATATTTTTACCTGTAATTGTGTATGAATTTTTGTATCGACACATTTAATAGTTTTCACATGAAAAATTATAGAAAAATGGCATTTTGGCTGATTAAGTGTATATAAACCCTTATGGCACAATGCTCACACCATTGGTATTTTTAGTTCATTAGTATATGATAAATTTATTAGTGAAGAAGTACTCCATGGAATTTTTTGGATGCGGCTTGAAGGCAATATATTTTTTTTTTATTATTTTAATAATTTTTACAACTGTCCTGAAACGGACAACAAGTAAAATATTTGACATGAAACTGAAGGCGTTGGCAAAATACAAATCATCTGACCATTGCCAGTGATTTGTCGAAGGTCTTATCTATTGTTGATTAGTGCAGAAGAAATTTTCTTTTTAATCGGGCCCTGGTAGAGTTGATTTGAAGTTTTCTCGCGAGCAAGTTTGGGTGATCAGCTAGGCGATTTCTATATTTGTGTGAGTAAGCGATTATTTCATCCTTAACTGTGCTAGTGCCTGTGTCTTTGTGTATTAACCAATTTGGAACATACTTTGGTGCTTTCAAAATTTCTTTTAATAACTTGTTTTGAAATCTTTGAATTATTAAAGCGTTTGAGTTGGAAGTTGATCCCCATAGCTGTATGCCGTATGTCCAAATTGGTTTGATGATGGCTTTATAGAAGGCAATATATTTATTGTCATATATGAATAAGTATATGTTTATTGCAATTCAAAAAGACGCTCTTACAATTGCGGATGAAGCGTGAATGCGTGAATTATCCAGGCATAGATAAATAAGCATCCAGGGACTACTAATGTACGCCTCATTGCACGGACGCGCACGGCGAATACTGTTCGCAACGGTTTCCTGTTTGCCGTACGGGTTCGTGCAATGGAGACGAGCCATTATGGCTTTCTTTATGTTTATTTATCTATGCTTTCTAAAAAATTTTTATGCTATGGTTGGTAGCGCATGTCACGCTTTAGTAGCACTCTTGACCTCTTGACAATGTATTGACACTAACACACGTTGTTTATGTTTTCTATAAATATAGACCTAAGACAATATAATAATAATGGAATAAACAAACATTAAACATGCTATTTTCTGTAATAAATGGCTAAAATTAAAGTGAACAGTTAATAAAAAACATGACAAATCATTACGAATCATATGGATTTAGAAGGATTTTGGAGGAATTTATTGATACATATAGAAATCAACCTTGTCTTTGGCAAATGAAACACGAAGATTATCACAATAGAGAAAAGAAAACAAATGCATATAATAAATTAATAGTTTTATATAAAAAAATAGAACCAAAAGCCGATCGTGACACCATTGTAAAAAAAATTAATGCCCTACGGACGACCTACCGAAAAGAAAAGAAAAAGGTAGAAGAGTCTAAACTATCTGGGACTGAATACGTACCTACATTATGGTATTTTAATCTTTTAAAATTTTTGGATGACGATCAAACAATGATAAAATCTTCTCGTTCAAGTGTGGATGAAATTGACTGTTATCAAGTAAGTTCATATCTGACTCATAAATAATAGTAATTATAATCATCTCATGATAAAGTTATATCCTACTAAGGTATACTTTTTCCTCATTGTTGAAATAGTGTACATAATGTTTCCTGTATTTTGCTGATGAAGTTACTCATAATCATAAGAGTTTAAACCAGGTGTGATGATATGTCTTTATTCAATAGTTTGTCTCAGTTTGTTTTATACATTCTAAATCTTGAGGTCAAAATTTCAGAAACATTCTCAAAAATGCGACTCACTTAAAAAACTTAATATTTGTAGATCTTTCTTTTTTTCAATTTAAATCTGACTGCCGGAAAGGTTTAATCATATTCATTTTCAAAGTGTTTCAAATCAGATGAAACTAGGACTTATATATTATATACAGCCTAATGAATGAAACCCATTTATAAAAATTATTAATCGTCTATGTGGATCTAATTCATTATCAATGTTTTTTAAACAAAAAACACAATCGACACATTATAATTCTTTTTATTGTATATCTTCCTATCAATAATTTGTATTTATTTATTATTTCATTATAATGACAATTTACTAAGTCCAATCATGGAATGATGAATAGTTTGATAATCAATGATAATAGTGGTTTTGGTGGTGCATGACCTCTTTCTTATGCATACGTTGCAGATTCTTAGAAATCGTTTGTATAGAATTATTTTATTTATTTATTAGATAATCAGAAAATACAATAATGTTTTATAAATCTTTGTGATGTGTTGATATTTAATGATGATTGGATTATAACCTAAATACACTATACTAAGTACTAATTCAAATTGACTAATAATGTACTCGGATTATTTCTTTATGACTATTGTGCTGACAAGTGTAGATTGAGAAAAAGGTGTTCAACTTGTTATATTTGTACTAAAATTCGGTCCTTGCTTGAAGATTAAACAATTGTTTATATTTTATTAAATTATTTATTTTATTAAAGTTATTACTTTATTTTATTAAATTTGTTTCTTTCCTTAAATATATAATTCCATACAAGCCTATTATATGTAAAATGTTTACTAATTAATTATATGTAAAATAATTGTTTACTTGCTCGTTTTTTTGTATCTATCTACTCCTATTCTCTATGTAATAAATTAATTAATATGTTTTCATTTTAGAACAATAATAATGTTAATATGTCAATATTACAACTGTGGTAAATAAAAATATGACTACTAAATTTTTCATTGATAATACTGGTATTAAAACAAATATCAAATACCAGTATTCAGATTTTTAGTACGGTATTGAAAGCCCTAGCTGCAACTACATAGGGAAGTATTTTGCAACTTTTTTGATAGATATTTCTGAATACTCAATTGGTTTTTCTGAGGCTTATTATAGAGTTTTTTAGTTTGAAATGCAATCCTTTTGATATTCTTCTATTAACTCCGAAGTAGTACATTATAAATTGGTATCTTGCATTCACTATTGCAAGTAGCTTCACACTATGTGAACCTTAATAATTATAAAAATATGCGCCTATTTTTATAATTATTACTAGAGTCCTTAACAATTATATGCACCACTTTTACTAAAGTCCTTATTAATTATAAAATATGAGCCACTTCCTTCTACTAGACCTGGAAGAGAATGGTGCCTATGTTTTTCCAAGATAATGTAGAAAATTCCATTGTTGCAATATTATTCCAATGCTCTCCTGTTTATAAAACTGAAGACAAAAAAAATTTCAGGAAATTGAGCAAATAGAAATTCATGCAGATGATTATTCTACTGGAACTGCTTCTACTCCTGAATTTCCTGAGCAAGCATCAAGTCACCCTACACCTTCCAAAAGAAAGCGTCATTCATTGAGAGATGAACATCCAAGAGATTGGCCTATTGAAATTTTGTTAGATGACAGCTATTATGAAAATTTTGGAAAAATTGTGGCAGCGAAATTGCGATGTTTAGCAAAAGATCAGAGACTGTTGGCTGAGAAAATGATAAATGACATACTGTTTCATGCGGAAATGGGCGATTTGACCTATACAGAAGATCAGAAACAATTGATGAGAAGTGAATGGAAGATGCACTTGCAGAATCTTTTATAATCAACAGATATTATTTGACAAATTAGGAAAAAATTGATAGCTGATTGCTAATTCCTATTGATGAAATTGATTATATTCGATATGTGAAATTTCATTCAACTTGTCTTAAGGCAAAATCAAATTGTAAATAATTATTTATATTTTCATTTTATTATTTTTATTTTCATTTTATTATTTTTATTTTATATTATGTCAAATATATAGATATATATTATTAATTATTTTATAAATTAATGTACATAATTTCGATTTAATAAGTTTGTTTTAATATAAAAGTTAGGTTTTTTTAATATACACTTTTTCTAGACAATTTTAGATAATGAAAAACTGTATACTAACTTTTTGTAAATGAAGTAGATCTTTACAAAATATTTATAAAAATTCTAAATTAAAAAATATGTTAAAAGCTACTGCTATAATAAGAAACAAAACTAGTGGCGTATGGCATCGTGTCTTAAGGCAAATTGCTGCTACTTCCCGTATCGTAACAAAATGTTCGAGGAATATTAAATGTTTTCAAATAGATTATTATAAATGAAAACTGTAACATTGTTTTTAATATTCATAAGAATTATATAAACTGAATTGCAAAGTTAAAATTATTTATTTAAAGTATATAAGCAGGCTTTAGAACTTTAGCAAGAATTAAAATTAAAATCTGAATTATTTTCTAATTTCTTTTTGTTGTCAATGCATAAATGGTGAGAAAATTTTATTTCTGTAATTTATATATTATGACATGCGCCAATAATTTGTTTCTCCTTGCTGTCTATCTTCAGTTATCCATAAAAAGTAAACTTCAATACTTCTGGATTATTAAAAGTTAAACAATTAATTCAATTACAACACAAAGTTCACAAATTGATTATTCCTTGCACTGATGATATTAATGAAAGAATTATATAGCAGTAATAGTAACACTTCTGTTGAAAGTAATAAATGCATTTACAATAGTCAATGTTTTATTAAAAAATATACTATAAATCATTTTACATTTTCATGACATGTGAAAATATATAAGAAAACTTAAGTAGATCTCCTGAGCGTTTAGGTACAGTAGTAAATATTGATTTGGAATTGGTAACTATTTTGTACAACTTATTACTAATAATAATTACATATTTTTCTCATATGCAGATGACAAACTTGGTATATTTAAATAAACAATGCATTTTTTTAAAAGTAAAAACATGCAGATTTGAATTAGCACTATGCCAGACAAAAACTTATATATGATTAGCTATAATTATACCCAAACAGTTTAAATAATTCAATACGCTAATAATTTTCAGTACCTTCAGACACTGTATAAAGTGCTAAGTAATGCATATCTTTTGATGTATAATATCTAATACTTTGTGTAAAAATATTTCAATATTAAATTGTGAAACATAAATTACATTATTAAGTTAACAATACTATTTGTTTCTCTTCACAAATTAAAAATATATCTTTGCAAAATATTATGCATATACAATATTGTGTAAACTTTGGGTAGGACTTGACTGAATGTCATTTAGTAATTGAGGTAGTTCATTTGCATATATAAATTACAATTTATATATTATATAAATGTGTAGAAATATTTCAAATGTATCTATGTTTTAATTAAGTAACTAATTCCCATATCACCTGACAGTTTATTGTAGCATTTCATTATCTTTATTTAATTATGTTACTTAAGTAATAGTTTATATAATACTAAATATTAATATTGGTATGTTTGTTTTTAAACAGCTTAAATGACTTGTCTTTTTATGATAAACTATTTTATCACAATTTGGTATTCTGCAATGATGATATAATTCTGATTACGATTAACAAATTATTTCAGTTAATCGAGGTCAGTTGCTTATATTCACAATAAAAAAAAATAACCACCTGAATAATTGTATCACATTATCACAACTGTGTAGACCTCTTTTGTAACAAATTTATTTTTGTACTATAAATTAAAAAGTTTATTAAAACAAAAATTCTCTTCTTAAGTTAAAAAAAGAAACAGAGAAAAACAAAATTTCAACATCTTGACATTATTAGGCCATTCTCAAATAAGTGTCAATTTACTACTACTTGCTTATTCAAAGGTAAAATTTTCTTGGATTTCACTGTCAGATATAAGGGAACATTTATTAAATGTACCCAAAATTGCAATGCAACATTATTATAAAATTTCATGTACTAAGATAATAAAGCATGCTTATCTGAGAATGGGCATAGTATTCAAGATGACCTTACAAATCTGTGGCTTCCTAGTATTATTTAGTAATAATTTTCTGTTAAAAAGAATATATCAAACTTACTTAAGATATTTACCATCATAACCTCCTAATCATAAAATTAACTAATAGTAACATTGGCTTAATTGCAAAGCAATAAAGGGGTTCTCATTTCGATTTTATAATATTTGCATTATTATATTGCTGGTTATATAGAAGTTCATTACAATTTTCACATATCAAACTTCTTAACTCTTGAGAAATTTTACCTGTATCAAATTTATGATGTTCCAAAAACATCATTAACAAATGCACTTTGAAGCAATAACTACCAACAAGTAATCTATATTTAGATTGAACTAAATTTTAAAAAAAAGTATTACATGAGAACCTCATTGCTTTACTGAAACATTAATCCCAAAAGTTACAATAAAGAAACATTCAAAAAATATGGAAAGATTACTTCAAAACAATAAGCTTTTCTATTGTTTGGCAGATCGTTCAGTTTCAATCAAACATTCTTTAACTAAAATTCTTGCATGCACAATTCCTCGTTTTAACCTCTCAGCAGAACTTTTGCTTCCTGAATAAGTTGGTCTAACGTCTCGTCCCATTTCTTCGATGACATTTAGCAACTGTGCATATTTAGATAAGCCCGTGTCCTTAGTTGATATATTTTGTACTATAGCAGATATTTGAGGTAGCGCTGGTTTGGCCATAGGGACTGCAGTTACTGTGACATCACTTAATTTAGATTCTACGGCTTGAATGTCCATTGCATCCATTTCATACGCCTAAGAAATTAAATACAATTAGAAATACTGAAAACAATGTATGTTACCTTATTTATATACTCTGTAAACTGCATATTTCGGCCTCTTCAAAACTGGATAGTATTTCCGAGCCATGTCGAAAATTAATGTTTTTGAATTCTTGAAATTCTTTTGATAAATCTTATTGCAAAACTTTGCAATGGTAATAATAGATTATTAGCGCATCCGAATCAAACAAAATTGTTCGATAATGAGACGGTATGTTTTTGTTTTTAAACAAACCTACCTTATCAATGAAATTACCCAGAGCATACTAGATAACTCGAGTTTGTGTATTCAAATAGTTTTTCAAATAGAATCTAACGATGCATGCATCTTAAATTATGGAATGAATTCATTTGTACTCACCATAACTAATAATTATAAATATATTATTTCACAGCACTGTATTAAACACTCGAAAAGTCTATTTATTTCACTGGTTAAGGGCTAATTAATAAACGTTATATATGTTTTATGTGAATAATTTAAGTAATTTTAGGACAAAACATACTTGCATTTCGATGTTACCTCGTTAAAGCATTTGTTGGCAGCGACCTTCATCAGTTTCCACTTTTTCACAAAATAACATACACATTCAACCCATACATACAATACATATTTACTAGAGGCACACAAACAGAACTATCGCGGAATAGATCTGAAGTATGGCCGTAAAAATAGTGCACGATGCGATACGATGGCAGGGATAGAAAACCTAGAATCATCCTAGCACCTCTCTTATAACGCACCGTCCTAAAACTATCAGGCACGACTCGAACTGTACGGCAATATTAACTCGATTTGCAACAGGAAGTTTTAGGAGACCTAATGTAAATTTAAAATGTTGAAATCTCGCCTTTTTCATAATAACTAGTGGTGCATGGCATTGTGCCTTAAGGCAAATTGCTGAAACTTCTCGTACCGTAATTAAAAATCTTTACTAATTAAAACATTTACACAAAATGTGATATAAATTTGATATACATATGCCCGATAAACATTTATGACTGCCAAATGACATTTTTTTAAACTTATTTTTGTTGAGAATCCATAACTGCTGGACCTGGCTTTCCAAAAATTTAATCAGTTCTTCATCTTGTCAATACAAGTTAAATGTTTTTTGAATTATTAAAATCGGACGTTCCGTTCTCTTAAAAACTGAGTTACCGTTTTCGGCACTTTTTGCACCGTATCTTCGAAACAGCTAGACCTCCCTTCGCCAAAATATAATCAGCACGTCTCCTTATCAATACGAATCGAATGTTTTTTGAATTATTCAAATCGGTTGATCGGTGTTCCCGAAATCGTCGACGAAAATTTGTATCCGCACACACACACATACATCCATGTTTTTCTAAGGTAAAGATATATAAAAATTTTCATTTTCGATTTTTTTGCGATAACTATAACTTACCCTACGGGAAGTTAAAAATTTACATAAGTCAAATTATATAATATTTAATTGAAGGGCATATTCTATTGTAAAGGCATGAATTTTAGGTCATTTTAAATTATCATAAAAAGGCAATAATTTTTTTTATAATTTATTTTTCAACGCTTCACGACCACGAAAAAAAACTAACAAAAATCTTAATAGTTTTAAAAATTAGCAGATGTTGAAGTGAGGGTTGCAAGTAATTGGCACGTGTTCACGATTGCAACCTT
>NW_020539642.1:0-21422 GCF_003426905.1 Ctenocephalides felis
AACTAATGATCTTATCTAACGATGTTCGTGAATTGAGAAAATATGTTATTATATTTATATAGTGATAGCTTAAGATATTTCATGACTTAAGATATTTCATTTATCATAATAGTTGAGTCCAGGTTGGTCCTGTTCCTCATTCCAGTGGTCCTCATTCCAGTGCTGTAGCTGCTGGTGCGGGTCCTGCGTCCTGGTACTGCCTGTGTCCGGTGATGTGTTCCACGTAGATATCTCGGGACCAGCGGATCGTGTCGGAGACCATCATCAGCACTGCATACTTTTTATTGACCTGAGTGCTGCTAACGCGGTCCAATTGCGGCTGCAATATCCGCCGAGAGACCGACAATGAAGGCGTCTACTGTAGTCCTAAATCACCTTGGCTCGAAGAAGTGCTCAGCAAGTGCGGTACTTGTCCTTCTTCAGCTGTCTAGTTGTATGAAGGCCTCGGTCCGGTTCTCGAAGGGCACCGCTATATCGATTATCGCAGCTGTTTTCTCTCTGTGTCTATGATAACGATGTCCGGTCTCTCTTGACCGTCGTATTTGGTATCGGCTGGTTGGCGTATAGGGCTCCGTCCGCTGGTTTCTTTGCCGCCGTAATCAGTCTCTGCACGATGCTGTCGTGTCTCTTTGTAATGGCGTTCAAGTGCGGCTTGCAGTGATTGATGACGTGAGGCAGGGTCTCATCGTGCTGTCCTCATCTTCTGCATCGTTTGTCGCCGCTGCCAAATGGACGACTCCCGTTCAGTGGTAAAACGTTGAGCCGCGCTCGATGAATAAATTTCCACTCTGCAAATCTGGTGAAGCCGCCTTGCTAAGGAAGTGGTTCGATGCAGAGTTTTGTGTCGTTACCCCGAACACTTTTCCTTGGTCCGGTTTCCTGAGTAATCTCTTCCTGTAGTAGAACCGTCGTGCAGCTGCTCGTAGGCTCGATTCTGCGTTTTCCCTGCTCACTGGCGCGTTGTCGACGGTTAGCTCGTCCAATCCCAGCTGCAGGTTAATCTTCGGTTTCAGCCTTCGCACTGCCGTCCTGAGCCTCGACCACGTCGTCGTAATGTCATTCGCTGGTTTTCCGAGATCGCCACTTGTTCCGAATTTTATGAATCCGACGATCTCCTCCGTGTTGGGTCGTGTCCCACACGTTCCTGACGACGTCTGCTAGCGTGGCTCTGCTGAGTTCTGCCGTGGCCCTGTCCTTTGATGTCAGCAGTCGGTGGGCGTGTACAACCTGTCCTATATCTGCCAACACCGCTGCTGGTAGGATGTTGAATCCGCCTTCTTTGTAACTCAGATATAGGACCTCGGCGCTGGCTCTCTGCGGCAAGTGGGCCCATTTTTTGACGCTCCTCTTCACCTGTTTGTCGAATCTGTGCAGGATTTTCTTGGCCACGTTTCCATTCTTCAGATGAAATTCCACCTGCGGCACGATGAAGGTATTGACTGCGTCGATCTTCTGCCATGGCGCCAGCAGCGACTCGTCTACTCTGGATAGGTGCTGCTGCATCTGCTCTAGTACGTCTTCGCCTGACGAAAAAAAAAAGAAAATCGTGGGTGGGAACGCCTAAGTGCTCGTACCACTCCTCCTGCGAAAGTGCTCTCAGGTTTTCTGCTCCCAGCTTGAAGGTCGTTCCGATTGCGCTGCGTCGTCGTCCGTCCACGTGTAGGGTCGCGCACTTCTGGCGTTGAATTGCAGCCCGGACCAGGCGGCTATTGTCTTCGTCGTGTTTAGCAGTCGGAAGTGCCTCTCTGTCGGCTCCAATGATGGCCAGGTCGTCAGCATACGCCAGGACGTTGAACTTCTGGCCCTCCAGTTCGTAGTAGTTGGCCGTCCTGGCTAGCGCGTGCAGCAGTGGTTCCAGCGTGATGTTGAACACGATCGGAGAGAGAGGGCACCCCTGTTTTACACCAGCTCGAACGGGGATCTCGTTGGTTGCTCCGTGCTCGCCGCGAACTCTAGTGTACGATCCCCTGTATAGTCTGCGGATTACGGCGATGGAGTCGGCGTGGAGACCTGTCCATTCCAGGGCGTTAAATATCGCTGCATGCGGAACGGCGCCGAATGCATTCCTCAGATCTAACCATGCTATGGCGGCTTGTTTTTGCTTCCTCCTTGCGTCTTGGATGATTGACTGCAGCGTGAAGTTGTGCTCTGCGCAACCGTCATACTGCATAAAGCCTTTCTGCGACGGCGAGATGCGGTTGTTCTCTATGCACCATTTGGACAGTCTGCTCGCAATCACCGATGCGTAGAGTTTCGCCAGTGTATTTGACAGCGCAATTGGCCTCCAGTTGTTTATGTCCCTTAGGTCTCTCCTTTTTCGGAATGAGGATGGTGCTAGACTCGTTCCAGCTCCTCGGCACGTGCTGTAGCTTCCGGACTGCGTTGAAGACAGCAGCACAGATGTGGCCTCCCCGATCGTAACGCTTCCATACGCCGTAACGAAGTCCGTCTGGTCCCGGTGCGCTGTTCTTGCTCCGCTGCAGCCGCTGCCATACTTCCTCCGGGGTGAACTCTGCGCTGAGGGGATCGTTCATGGCGACCGGCGCTGGTGTTGGTACCTCAGCTGGGCTTCCTGTGACAGCATGGTTTTTCTCCTTGTAGAGTTCTATGAAGTGGTCCTGTATAGTCTGAATTTGAATTCTGCAGCCTCTGCCTTCGTGTTCCTCTGTGATCTCTCTATATGCTCTCTTTTTGTCGCTCCGGTACAGCTTCTGGATGCGTGTCGCCCTCGTGACGTCCTGCTCGGCATTCGTTGCTCTCGGCCTGCGGTTGAAGTTATTCCTCTTCTCGGAGCCCGTTCCGGCGGTCTCCTGGTCTCCGGTTGCAGCCTGCTTACGAGCGCCGATACCTCCCGCTCCAGATCCTCGCTGCAGGTGACCACTTGCAGCCTGAGAGCAAACTATTCTTCACCCCCCAAAGTTCTATGAGCGAATGTTCTAATATGGCTGTTAACTCTACTGTCGTTATAAGCCTTTTCTCACATTTGTAAAATTTTACAAAAATATTATATAAAGTATTTTCTGACACTTGCAAAATTTTTCAAAAAAATATGTTATTAGGAGAACAGACGGTCATATTCATATTAATTTCTTTATCGATAGATGTGTGTTCATACTTATATATATTAAACTCATTTTTTGTCATATTTATATGAAGTATTTTCTGACACTTGCAAAATTTTCAAAAAAATATGTTATTAGGAGAACAGACGCTCATATTCATATTAATTTCTTTATCGATAGATGTGTGTTCATACTTATATATATTAAACTCATTTTATCGTCATATTTATATAAAGTATTTTCTGACACTTGCAAAATTTTTCAAAAAAATATGTTATTGGGAGAACAGACGCTCATATTCATATTAATTTCTTTATCGATAGATGTGTGTTCATACTTATATATATTAAACTCATTTTTTGTCATATTTATATGAAGTATTTTCTGACACTTGCAAAATTTTTCAATCCTATTATCGTTATATATAATCTTTTGTTAGATTTGTATAGCTTTATATATTTTTTATTTTATTATTAATTCTATAGTTTTTATATAATTATTTATATAGTTAATTTAAAATCAATTATCGATATTACATATCAATATATTTATATATATTTATATATATATATATATTTAATATGCAATATATGCACATTTTTAAATTTATTATTATATGATGGTTTTTTATGGGCCGATCCCGGCGGTACTGCAATACCGGGCCAACCCGCGGCGGAAGCGGAGCAAGCCCCTGACATTCCGCCAATTTCCAAAAATCAGTTTAATATACTGGATCTGCTATGCAGATACTATCAGATATTAAGCTGATAAGAACAGATGTTTCTTTTTAGATAATGCTGATGATATAGTGTAGGCCATTTGCAAATCTTAAAGAATTTTGATGTATCGCTGTGTATGTCAGACCAAGTATATAACTAGTACAATACGCGGACTGACATATAGCGAGCATATATCTGGAAGAGGAAATTACAATTTTATTGATATATAATAAAACACTACGGGCCAGCTATTAGCTGGTAGTGTGTATACATTTATTCAGCATTTTTAAATTATAGAAAATTATGCCGTTAACATGTTAACGGCATGTACATATTGTGGATAATATAGTATTCATAACATCAAAAAGTATATAAAATTATTTGAGCAATAGCTTCGATATTCTTCAGTCTTGGTCCTTATTCAACCATGGTGCTGGGTAGAATGTATTCGTTGAGGTTATAATATCGTCATTCAACAGTTTTCTCGTCCCTCCTCAGCCGTGGTATTGTCTGCTTCCTGTGATGTGTTCGACATACATGTCACGGGACCATTTGATAGTGTCGGACACCATCAGGCGCTTCATTAGCACAGAGTAGCGGCGGCCTATTCCTAAGGCTATTAGGGTTTCGACGTTACTTTTGTCGTATCCCCCGAGTGATCCCATGACGAATACCAGGATTTTGGTGGTTAGGCCTTGAGTATGTAAATGATTGGCCAGGGCACTATATTTCCTGATTTTTTCAGCTCTCGCAGTAACGAATGCTTGAGGCCGGTTCTCGAACGCCACCGTCACATCCATAATTAAGGCGATTTTCTGCGTTTCGTCTAAATGACTACGTCGGGTCTCTCAGTCCCAATAAATCCCGGGATCTGCTGATTAATAAACGTTCTGGATCCAGGTGGCACCTTCATTGCTTTCGTCAACCGGTTTAGAATCGCGTTATGTCTTTTCGTCATGGTGGCAAACTGTGGACGGCAGTGGTTCAGAACGTGCGGCAGCGTCTCGTTCTGGTGTCCGCATCGTCTGCACCGTTTGTCGTTCTGGCCGAATCTTCGGCACCCGTTCAACGGCAGTACGTTCAGACGGGCTCTATGTATGAAACGCCAGTCGGCAAATCTTGTAAAACTGCCATCTCTTATAAAGTGGTTGGAGACAGAGTTGGCCGATGTCACTTCCATAGCTTTTCCCTGGTCGGGTTTAAGTATAAGTTTGTTGCGGAAGTGATTCCGCGCCGCTGTTCTTAGTGCGCTTTCTGAATTCTGTCTCTCAACGCGCTTGTCGTCCACTTGCAGTGAGTCCAATTCGAGGAGGAAGTTGATTTTGCCCTTTAGGCGTCTGGCGGCTGCTCTGAGTCTCGTCCATGTCGAACTAATGTCGTTGCTCGGTTTTGCCACCAATCCTTCGTCAGATCCGTTGATGTAGTCAACGAGTTCCTTCGGCGTGGCCTCTCTGATCGTTTTCTTCCGAACAACCTCCTTCAGCGCTGCCAGACTTGCTTCTGCGACGCTGTCATCGTTGGACGTGAGCAGTCTGTGCGCATGGACGACCTGTCCGATGTCTGCCAAGAAAGAGGTTGGTAGCAGGTTGAAGCCTCCCTCTTTGTAGGCGAGATATAGGATCTCAGCGCTGGCTCGCTTTGGCAGATTGGCCCACTTCTTGGCGTAAGTCTTCACCTCCCGGTCGTATATCCAAAGTAGTTTTTTCGTGGTTTTACCGTTCCGGAGGTGAAATTGTAATTGCGGCATGATGAACGTGTTTAAGGCGTCCACCTTTTGCCAGGGGGCTAGTAACGAATTGTTCAGTTGCTCCGCATGCCTCCTCATCGCCCTGATGACTTCGTCGGCCGAACTGAAACTCTGAAAACCCGTTGGGATGCCTAGGTATTCATAAGATTGGTCCATGTCCAAGGTTTTCATAGTTTCTCCATTCAGGCTGAAGGTTGTAGTAATAGCTCGGTGTTGTTTGCCGTCCACATGCAGCGTGGCGCATTTTCTGGTGTTGAACTGCAGTCCGCTCCATTTTGAAACCGTAGCTGTAGTGTCCATCAGTTATCAGCCATCAGCACAAGATCATCGGCATACGCCAGCACGTTATTGATGGTGCCGTTTGCATTATAGTTTTCTGGCGTGTTTCGGATGGCTCGTAGCAGCGGTTCAATGGCCATGTTGAATGTTATAGGAGACAGCGGACATCCCTGTTTCACTCCCGCTTCTACTGGAACGTCCTCCGTTGATCCCTGGACGCTTCTGATCTTCGTCGTGCATCCGCTATAAATTCTTTCTATCAGGGCAATGCTCTCGCTGCCCAGTCCCGCCCAGCGCATTGCGTTAAAGATTGTTTTATGTGGGATCGAACCGAAAGCATTTTTCAGGTCTAGCCATGCGACCGCGATTTCTTTTCGTCTTCTTCTGGCATCCTGAATTGAAGATTGCAGCGTGTAGTTATGTTCGCTGCAACCTTCAAATGGCATGAAACCTTTTTGTGCGTTTGAGATGCGGTTATTTTCTTTGCACCATTTGCCCAGGCGATCTGCCAGAACCGAGGCGTATAGCTTTCCAATTGTATTCGACAGGGCGATAGGCCTCCAGCTCGTGACCTCATCCAAGTCGCCTTTCTTCGGAATTAAGATGGTCTCCGACACTTGCCACGAGCGTGGTACATACTTCAGTTTGTGTGTTTGGTTAAATATTGCCGCTAATATATGCGAGCCAGGGTCGCATTTTTTCCATAGCCAGTATCTGATGCCATCGGGACCCGGTGCCGTATTTTTGCATTTAAGCGCACGGGCCCAGATCTCTTCTGCTGTGAAATCTTTAGTAAGAGGATTATTGTTCCCATCTCCCACCGGTGTTATTGGAGGTATAATTTCTGGCATGGCTTCTGATGGTTCCGGATCTGGTTGTCTTCGGTAGACGGCCTTGAAGTATGCGTGGAGGAATTCGGGTTCAAAGTGACAATAAGCTCTTTCGTTATTTCCCGTTATTTTCCTAAACGCCCTTTTTCTATCTCGTCTGTATAGTTTTTGTATGCGGGCAGCAGCGGCGGGGTCGAAGGTCATATCCGTATTCCTCCTACGACGTCGTCTCTGATCGGTATTGGGTCGGTATCCCAATTGGGACGACCTGTCTCGTCATTTGTTTCGGATGTATTTTCTTCAGTTGCTACTCTTCTCGCTATTAAGCTAGGCCACATTGGAATTTCATCGTCTACAATTCCGGGTAGTAATGCTGGCGGTTCCAGCTCCGGTGGCATCTCTGCTGTGGTAGGCAATTGGCTTCCGCTTGTCCTATTTGTGGTGATTTCTATTGGGCTGAGCCACAGCGGAATATTTTCGCCGGTTTCCTCGTGCAGTTGTCCTGGTGGATTGAGTTCTGATGAACTCTCAACTGTGGTGGATTCTCGTCCTCCGCTTGATTGCCTCTTCTCGCTGTTAAATTAGGCCGCGTCGGGGTTTCATTGTTTAATGTTTCGGGTAGCAAAACTGGTGTTTCCGGCTCCGGTGGCGTCTCTGAAATGGTGGGCAGCTTTTCCCGCTCGTTCTATTTGTGATTATTTCTATTGGACTGGGCCACAGCAGAATATTGTCGCCGGTTTCTTCGCGTAGTAGTCCTGGTGGATTAGGTTTTGGTGACAATATTTCAGCTGCGGTGAATTCCGGGTTTCCGCCTGTTGTGTCTAAGGTCGCGCTTTTCGTTCTCCAAATAACCCTACCACCCTTCTGACTTCGGTCTGATGGAGGCACACTCGCGGCTCTAGTTCTTGACCTTGTCATAATTTGAGAGCTAGAGGCTGGAGGGGGGGTTATATTCCTGGTCCCTGATGTGGTTACTGCAGTTTTAGGTCTCTTTTTGGTGATCGAAGCAGGTCTGCTGCTCCCAGCCTGAATATTTGGGCCAACTGCAGAAGTGGACTTTGGTGGAGTGCTGGGTGTTGGCTTGGTCGGTTTATTATGTTTTGTCATATTGGCCTTTTTCCCGCGACCTTCACATTTCATGAGGTGGCCCCTAAATGCGTTTAACGATGTTGGTAAGTTGCATAACGAGCATTTGTATTTGAGCACAGCGTGGTGCTCTATCCTCAAATGCATCATAAGTTTACTCTTCTGGGTGTATGCTTTCCTGCATTTGGGGCAATGTGCTTTGTCATCTTTCAATGGTAGGTCCAGGTAGACGACCTCAGACTCTGCAGAAGTAGTATTTTCTGTGCTGAGCGAAAGTCTGAGGTCGTAATCCCAAGGCTTTGCAGGCCTGCGTCCGGGTAAGCTTCTTTGGGAGCTCATGTAGTATCTGCTTTCTTATTTGGGGCAAGTTTTCTCATGACATTTCATGCATATCACCATTTATTCATTCATTCATTCATATGTTGGTTTATATTGGTTTTTGAGCAAGGAAAGAAAGAAAAAAAAAAAAAAAAAAAAAAAAAAAAAAAAAAAAAAAAAACACACACATATATATATACTAGCGATGTGCCGACTCGAAAAATTCCGATTCGAATGATTCGAATCAGAAAAAAACCTGATTCGAATCAACTCGAATCAAGTAATATATATGGACAAAAAAAAAACATCGATGTATTAATTTAGTAAAAGTGATCCAAATTTATAATCAAAATTGTCAGTTTAACTAATATAACCGACAAAGTAGAAATTGTAAACATAAATTACTATCAAAAAGTATATTCTGAAAATTATTAAAAATGATATAATTTTGAGGATGGCTGAAACATATCTTCAAATTAATTTACAATAATAGATTACCAAACAATTGTGCATCACTAAAGCATATAAAATAATAATTGGAATCATTTGTCGATTGTTTATTTCACTATATAATCAGTAAAGGATCGCATCTAAACTGAGAGCTGAAAGTTAATTTCATTAATGTGAATTTGCCATTACTTACATAATCAGAAGTTAACATATTATTTACTAACTTTCTGGTGTTTAGTAATTGTTTCAAAAGAGAATTATATTGAAAGATTCCCGAAATTCGTTTCATAATTTCGAGTGGTTTATTCTGATAACATTTAAAATCTAAAACACTTAATTATTATCAAAATTGGGTATTGATATTTCACGAACAAAATCGCTCTCAGCGCTCCGTAAAATAAATAAACACGCAAGAACGACGACGCATTGTATTTGTTTCAAAGTCGCTTGATATCGCCCATACGGTTAACTCATATCGCTCGAACGGCTTGAAGTCGGAATGATTCGAATCCGAATTGAAGTCGAAACAACTCATAACGCCGCTTGATTCGGTTTGAGTCATGAAGTCGGAACAACTCATAACGCCGCTTAATTCGGTTTGAGTCATGAAGTCGGAACAACTCATAACGCCGCTTGATTCGGTTTGAGTCATGAAGTCGGAATAACTCATATCGCCGCTTGATTCGGTTTGAGTTATATGAAGTCGGATGATTAGTTAGTCGATGAATGCGGTTAAAGTCATATAAAGACGATTGTAGTCGGCTGATACATTTAAGCATATTAAAGTCGGGTGGCTCGCATGATTTAATTCATTATTTATGTTTTATATTTATGATATTTATTTTTTATATTATTATAATATTAAATTATATTAAAACATTTTTTTATATTTATATTTATGAAACATTTTATATTTATGAAAAATTTGTGTTAAAACATATTTTATCGCAGTAAATATTTCGCGGCTTGATACGAGTTGATTCGAATCAAGTAAAATCTGATTCGAATCAAGTCGTTAAAGGCTTGATTCGAATGATTCGAATCACTTGATTCGACTTGGCACATCACTAATATATACATATACACATACACATATATATATATATATATATATACACAATAATATAATATAATAATAATAATAATAATACTAATAATAATAATAATAATAATAATAATAATAATAATAAAAATAATAATAAAAAATCAATAAATAAATAAATAAATAAAAAGTAAAATGGGCCAAAATAAATTTATATACAGGACATAAATATAAGTATAAAAAGCAAAAATAGATATAAAAATAAAATGCAAAAAGTAAATAAATAATTATAAGAGAGGAAAAAAAAATCAATAACGTGTAACATAGTAATAATTTAAAACATGTCATGTATTACTTTGAGTGTCTATAGTAATCCCACCGTTTGGGATTTGTCGAGCTTTCTTGTAGACAGCGAACGCGTATGTCGCTGTGTCGACAGCGTGCCTCGTCTGTTGTTACACGCCCAGTCGAGCGCAGGTCAAAGTGTGAGAACCAATTTATGGCAATTGTGAAAAGTTGTGTAAAGCGAAATGGAGTTTAGAGTTACTGATGATGTAATTAAAGGTTGGAATCATAATTATAACTGTGATACATTACGTTTGAATTTAGTTGAGCGACAAATTTAGATATATGTATATATATCTATTAAATAATAATCGATTTGGGTTCGTGTCTCACCGTTTAATGTTCCGCGGAGACGGGCTTCAGCTAAGGCGCGTCAGTGCCGTGATCGGTACACTCCGCGACAGAATGCATCGAAAATTTTGAACGATTGATATAATAGAATACGAAAATATAACTGAATTGTGAATGGATTTTGGTAGAAATATATTATAATTTGATATGATGGAGTAGTTGGTGGTAATGACCAACTTTGTGTAATGCAGCTATATGTAGGTATATTATTTATGTCTACAAGTATGCATTCACCGATCGGCAGAGAAGTAATTTTTTAATATAAATGTAGGCTTAATTATTATTATTTTAAGCGATTATATTAAAGTAAAAAATGAAAAGTGTATGGCAAAAGTAAAAAACACGACTATAAGTATAATTATAATTTTGGATATAATACGAGTAATAATAGTTAGTTAGTTTTTAGTTTCAAATTTAAATAAAGAAAAATGTATTAAATTTACAGTAACAATATAATTGCATTTACAACGATTTGGTTGTCAATGCAAAATGTATATCGTAATAGTAATTTGAGTATGTAATGGCTATTTATTATTTAATATATAGCGCGAAATTATAATTATAGTCGCGCGACTAAATACACATAATTATAATAAGAGAAGAATAAAGGTTTGAAAATTCTCGAACAGTAATTATGCGCGAGACGCGCAACGTTGTTAATTTTTTGTATCGCGTATTTTACCGATCAGCGAAACGCATCCATGCATCACCCACCGCTATACGTATACGCGACGCGCGAGCTGCAATCACACATACAATCAAACCGTCAGTACACACGTCCACCCGCATACACGCGCGACCTACAAACCAACATACGTGCGCACACACACACACACACACATGCACACACACACATATTACTTACTCATACTATGTCATAATGAGAAAACTTACCCGTATGATTTACTCGCGAATGGAACACATCACAGTTTTAGAATAAGTCAAATATTTATTTCTAGTTAGCGAAAGCCTTTTGGAAGCGTTGGCAAATCGTCGGAAGCGGAGCAGGCCCCTGACAAACAAAATTTTTCCAAAAATCACTTAAAACACTTTATTTCACGAAATTTATTAAGCTGATAAGAACAGATACTACACTTTGATCTTAGCCATTCGGCCGAGAAGCGATAAATTTGCGGACAAATACTATTTTTTAAATTCTACAATATAAACAAAATATTCCCAACTATTTCAACGATTCATTTTTCATCTATTTTTATCAACTCTCGCGTCCATTCCCTAACTATTCTTCACCCCCCAAAGTTCTATGAGCGAATGTTCTAATATGGCTGTTAACTCTACTGTCGTTATAAGCCTTTTCTCACATTTGTAAAATTTTACAAAAATATTTATATAAAGTATTTTCTGACACTTGCAAAATTTTTCAAAAAAATATGTTATTAGGAGAACAGACGGTCATATTCATATTAATTTCTTTATCGATAGATGTGTGTTCATACTTATATATATTAAACTCATTTTATCGTCATATTTATATAAAGTATTTTCTGACACTTGCAAAATTTTTCAAAAAAATATGTTATTAGGAGAACAGACGCTCATATTCATATTAATTCTTTATCGATAGATGTGTGTTCATACTTATATATATTAAACTCATTTTTTGTCATATTTATATGAAGTATTTTCTGACACTTGCAAAATTTTTCAAAAAAATATGTTATTAGGAGAACAGACGCTCATATTCATATTAATTTCTTTATCGATAGATGTGTGTTCATACTTATATATATTAAACTCATTTTATCGTCATATTTATATAAGTATTTTCTGACACTTGCAAAATTTTTCAAAAAATATGTTATTAGGAGAACAGACGCTCATATTCATATTAATTTCTTTATCGATAGATGTGTGTTCATACTTATATATATTAAACTCATTTTTTGTCATATTTATATGAAGTATTTTCTGACACTTGCAAAATTTTTCAAAAAAATATGTTATTAGGAGAACAGACGCTCATATTCATATTAATTTCTTTATCGATAGATGTGTGTTCATACTTATATATATTAAACTCATTTTTTGTCATATTTATATGAAGTATTTTCTGACACTTGCAAAATTTTTCAAAAAAATATGTTATTAGGAGAACAGACGCTCATATTCATATTAATTTCTTTATCGATAGATGTGTGTTCATACTTATATATTTAAACTCATTTTTTGTCATATTTATATAAGTATTTTCTGACACTTGCAAAATTTTTCAAAAAAATATGTTATTAGGAGAACAGACGCTCATATTCATATTAATTTCTTTATCGATAGATGTGTGTTCATACTTATATATATTAAACTCATTTTATCGTCATATTTATATAAAGTATTTTCTGACACTTGCAAAATTTTTCAAAAAAATATGTTATTAGGAGAACAGACGCTCATATTCATATTAATTTCTTTATCGATAGATGTGTGTTCATACTTATATATATTAAACTCATTTTTGTCATATTTATATGAAGTATTTTCTGACACTTGCAAAATTTTTCAAAAAATATGTTATTAGGAGAACAGACGCTCATATTCATATTTCTTTATCGATAGATGTGTGTTCATACTTATATATATTAAACTCATTTTATCGTCATTTATATAAAGTATTTTCTGACACTTGCAAAATTTTTCAAAAAAATATGTTATTAGGAGAACAGACGCTCATATTCATATAATTTCTTTATCGATAGATGTGTGTTCATACTTATATATATTAAACTCATTTTTGTCATATTTATATGAAGTATTTTCTGACACTTGCAAAATTTTTCAAAAAAATATGTTATTAGGAGAACAGACGCTCATATTCATATTAATTTCTTTATCGATAGATGTGTGTTCATACTTATATATATTAAACTCATTTTATCGTCATATTTATATAAAGTATTTTCTGACACTTGCAAAATTTTTCAAAAAAATATGTTATTGGGAACAGACGCTCATATTCATATTAATTTCTTTATCGATAGATGTGTGTTCATACTTATATATATTAAACTCATTTTTTGTCATATTTATATGAAGTATTTTCTGACACTTGCAAAATTTTTCAATCCTATTATCGTTATATATAATCTTTTGTTAGATTTGTATAGCTTTATATATTTTTTATTTTATTATTAATTCTATAGTTTTTATATAATTAATTATATAGTTAATTTGAAATCAATTATCGATATTACATATCAATATATTTATATATATTTATATATATATATATATTTAATATGCAATATATGCACATTTTTAAATTTATTATTATATGATGGTTTTTTATGGGCCGATCCCGGCGGTACTGCAATACCGGGCCAACCCGCGGCGGAAGCGGAGCAAGCCCCTGACATTCCGCCAATTTCCAAAAATCAGTTTAATATACTGGATCTGCTATGCAGATACTATCAGATATTAAGCTGATAAGAACAGATAATACATGTATTTAGTAAATAATATTTACAATGATTCCTAAAGCTAGTTTACAAAATATATATGGAAAGTATATCACATTTATAACTAATGATCTTATCTAACGATGTTTTTAAATTGAAAAAATACATTATTGTTATTATACAGTGATAGCTTAAAATAATTCATGACTTAAGATATTCCATGACTTAAGATATTTCATTTATTATAATAGTTGAGTCCAGTTTGGTCCTGTTCCTCAATCCAGTGGTCCTCATTCCAGTGCTGTAGCTGCTGGTGTGGGGTCCTGCGTCCTGGTACTGCCTGTGTCCGGTGATGTGCTCCACGTAGATATCTCGGGACCAGCGGATCGTGTCGGAGACCATCAACCGCTTCATCAGCACTGCATACTTTTTATTGACCTTGAGTGCTGCTAACGCGGTCCAATTGCGGCTGCAATATCCACCGAGAGATCCGACGATGAAAGCGTCTACTGTAGTCCTGAATCCCTTGGCTCGAAAGTGCTCAGCAAGTGCGGCGTACTTGTCCTTCTTAAGCTGTCTAGTTGTCTGGAAGGCCTCGGTCCGGTTCTCGAAGGGCACTGCTATATCGATTATCGCAGCTGTTTTCTCCTTGTTGTCTATGATAACGATGTCCGGTCGCTCTTGACCGTCGTATTCTGGTATCGGCTGGTTAGCGTATAGGGCTCCGTCCGCTGGTTTCTTTGCCGCCGTAATCAGTCTCTGCACGATGCTATCGTGTCTCCTCGTAATGGCGCTCAGGTGCGGCTTGCAGTGATTGATGACGTGAGGTAGGGTCTCGTCGTGCTGTCCACATCTTCTGCATCGCTTGTCGCCGCTGCCAATGGACGACTCCCGTTCAGTGGTAAAACGTTGAGCCGCGCTCGATGAATAAATTTCCACTCTGCGAATCTGGTGAAGCCGCCTTGCCTAAGGAAGTGGTTTGATGCAGAGTTTTGTGTCGTTACCTCGAACACTTTTCCTTGGTCCGGTTTTCTGAGTAATCTTTCCTTGTAGAACCGTCGTGCAGCTGCTCGTAGGCTCGATTCTGCGTTCTCCCTGCTCACTGGCGCGTTGTCGACGGTTAGCTCGTCCAATCCCAGCTGCAGGTTGATCTTTGGTTTCAGCCTTCGCACTGCCGTCCTGAGCCTCGACCACGTCGTCGTAATGTCGTTCGCTGGTTTGTCGAGATCGCCACTTCTTCCGAAATTTATGAATCCGACGATCTCCTCCGTGTTGGGTTCGTGTCCCACACGTTTCCTGACGACGTCTGCTAGCGTGGCTCTGCTGAGTTCTGACGTGGCCCTGTCCTTTGATGTCAGCAGTCGGTGGGCGTGTACAACCTGTCCAATATCTGCCAACACCGCTGCTGGTAGGATGTGAATCCGCCCTCTTTGTAACTCAGATATAGGACCTCGGCGCTGGCTCTCTGCGGCAGGTGCGCCCATTTCTTGACGCTTCTCTTCACCTGTTTGTCGAATCTGTGCAGGATTTTCTTGGCCACGTTTCCATTCTTTAGATGAAATTCCACCTGCCGCATGATGAAGGTATTGACTGCGTCGATCTTCTGCCATGGCGCCAGCAGCGACTCGTCTACTCTGGATAGGTGCTGCTGCATCTGCTCTAATACGTCTTCCCCTGACGAAAACGTAGAGAATCCGGTGGGAACGCCTAAGTGCTCGTACCACTCCTCCTGCGAAAGTGCTCTCAGGTTCTCTGCTCCCAGCTTGAAGGTCGTTCCGATCGCGCTGCGTCGTCGTCCGTCCACGTGCAGTGTCGCGCACTTCCTGGCGTTGAATTGTAGCCCAGACCAGGCGGCTATTGTCTCCGTCGTATTCAGCAGTCGTTGTAGTCCCTCTCTGTCGGCTCCGATGATGGCCAGGTCGTCAGCATACGCCAGGACGTTGAACTTCTGGCCCTCCAGTTGTAGTAGTCGGCCTTCCTGGCTAGCGCGTGCAGCAGCGGTTCCAGCGTGATGTTGAATACGATCGGGGAGAGGGGGCACCCCTGTTTTACACCAGCTCGAACGGGGATCTCGTCGGTTGCTCCGTGCTCGCCGCGAACTCTAGTGTACGATCCCCTGTACAGTCTGCGGATTACGGCGATGGAGTCGGCGTGGAGACCTGTCCATTCCAGGGCGTTAAACATCGCTGCATGCGGGACGGCGCCGAACGCGTTTTTCAGGTCTAACCATGCTATGGCGGCTTGTTTTTGCTTCCTCCTTGCGTCTTGGATGATTGACTGCAGCGTGAAGTTGTGCTCTGCACATCCGTCATACTGCATAAAGCCCTTTTGCGACGGCGAGATGCGGTCGTTCTCTATGCACCATTTGGACAGTCTGCTCGCGATCACCGATGCGTAGAGTTTCCCTAGTGTGTTCGATAGCGCGATCGGCCTCCAGTTGTTTATGTCCCTGGGGTCTCCTTTTTTCGGGATGAGGATGGTGCTAGACTCGTCCCAGCTCCTCGGTACGTGCTGTAGCTTCCGAACTGCGTTGAAAACAGCAGCGCAGATATGACCTCCCTGATCGTACCGCTTCCAAACGCCGTAACGAAGTCCGTCTGGTCCCGGTGCGCTGTTCTTGCTCCGTTGTAGCCGCTGCCATACTTCCTCCGGCGTGAACTCGGCGCTAAGGGGATCGTTCATTGCGACCGACGCAGGTGTTGGTATCTCAGCTGGGCTTCCGGTAACAGCATGGTTCTTCTCCTTGTATAGTTCCATGAAGTGGTCCTGTATAGTCTGCGTTGGAACCCTACAGCCTCTGCCTCCATTTTCCTCTGTGATCTCTCTATAGGCTCTCTTTTTGTCGCTCCGGTACAGCTTCTGGATGCGTGTCGCCCTCGTAACGTCCTGCTCGGCATTTGTTGCTCTCGGCCTGTGGTTGAAGTTGTTCCTCTTCTCGGAGCCCGTTCCGGCGGTCTCCTGGTCTTCCGGTTGCAGTCTGCTTACGAGCGCCGATACCTCCCGCTCCAGATCCTCGCTGCAGGTTACTACTTGCAGTCTGAGAACAAACTCCTCTTGTAGTTTGCTCAGCGTCGGCGATTCCTCTTGTAGCACAGTCTCCGCTACTGTCACTGCTACTGCCGCTGTTGCCGCCTCCGCTGCTTCTACTGCTTCTGATGCTGCTATGTCTGCTGCTGCTACAGCCTCTGTTGCTGCTACTGCCTCCGTTGCTGCTACTGCCTCCGTTGCCGCTACTGCCTCTGTTGCTGCTACAGCCTCCGTTGCTGCTACGGCCTCCGCTGCTGCTGGCGACTCTCGCGTTCTCTGCATTCGAATCCGCCGTACGCGTGTTGGAGCGGCATCTGTCGTTCTGCTTGGCGGCCTGTTGTCGCTGCATTCCATTGACCTTTTAATGTGTGCTGTTGCTCGCTTCAGTGTAGAGTGGACCTCTCCACAGTGGCTGCATCTGAACTTCATCATCATGTCTCGATTGTGCTCCTTCCTTAGATGCTTGAGCAGGTCATTGTGCGTCTTGTACTCCCGTGGTATAGGTAGGCAGGGCACGCAATTGAACGGCGGCGCAAGCGGTACATCCAGCACAGTGTAGGGCGTCTCGGTCTCCTCCATGCTTCCTTGTCCAGCAGGCGAGCGTTCTCTGGCTTCCGCGGCGTCCATTGTGTAATCCTACTTGTTGTATCCCGGGTGAGCGTACTTGTCGATCCTCTATCGCACGGTGAGCGTACTCGGCATTCCGCTATCCTTCGGTGAGCGTAACCGGTAGTCCTATGCAGTCGGTCTAGTGCTCAGATTCAGGTCAGGTCTAGGGTCCTTCCGCGGCGTCCATTGTGTGGTCCTACTCGTTCTATCCCGGGTGAGCGTACGCGTCGATCCGCTATCGACCGGTGAGCGTTCTCGGCACTCCTCTATCCTTCGGTGAGCGTAGCCGGTAATCCCGTGCAGTCGGTCTAGCGCTCAGGTTCAGGCAGGTCCAGGGTTCGGTCTCCACTTCAGTCCAGGTCCGGGGTCCAAGGTCCAGGGTCCAGCTTTCTCCTCAGTCCAGATCCGGGTCGGGGTCCAGGGTTCAGGGTCCGTGTTCCAAGTCCAGGTCCGGGTCCAGGGTCCGGCTTTCTCCTCTGTCCAGGTCCAGCGTCCAGGGTCCGGGCTCCTCGTCAGTCAGGTCCAGGGTCGAGCGTCCTCCTTAGTCAGGTCCAGGGTCCAGCGGCCTCCTTAGTCAGGTCCAGAATCCAGCGTCCTCCTTAGTCAGGTCCAGGGTCCAGCGTCCTTCTTCCCCGTCGTCGATCGGTTCGAAAAAACTAATTTCAAATAATAGTTCCAACTATATTCTTAAGCGGCAATAATCAACGCAAAAGAAGTTTTCACTACACTTTGATCTTAGCCATTCGGCCGAGAAGCGATAAATTTGCGGACAAATACTATTTTTTAAATTCTACAATATAAAAAAAATATTCCAACTATTTCAACGATTCATTTTTCATCTATTTTATCAACTCTCGCGTCCATTCCCTAACTATTCTTCACCCCCCAAAGTTCTATGAGCGAATGTTCTAATATGGCTGTTAATTCTACTGTCACTGTCGTTATAAGCCTTTTCTCACATTGTAAAATTTTACAAAAATATTTATATAAAGTATTTTCTGACACTTGCAAAATTTTTCAAAAAAATATGTTATTAGGAGAACAGACGGTCATATTCATATTAATTTCTTTATCGATAGATGTGTGTTCATACTTATATATATTAAACTCATTTTATCGTCATATTTATATAAAGTATTTTCTGACACTTGCAAAATTTTTCAAAAAAATATGTTATTAGGAGAACAGACGCTCATATTCATATTAATTTCTTTATCGATAGATGTGTGTTCATACTTATATATATTAAACTCATTTTTGTCATATTTATATGAAGTATTTTCTGACACTTGCAAAATTTTTCAAAAAAATATGTTATTAGGAGAACAGACGCTCATATTCATATTAATTTCTTTATCGATAGATGTGTGTTCATACTTATATATATTAAACTCATTTTATCGTCATATTTATATAAAGTATTTTCTGACACTTGCAAAATTTTTCAAAAAATATGTTATTGGAGAACAGACGCTCATATTCATATTAATTTCTTTATCGATAGATGTGTGTTCATACTTATATATATTAAACTCATTTTTGTCATATTTATATGAAGTATTTTCTGACACTTGCAAAATTTTTCAATCCTATTATCGTTATATATAATCTTTTGTTATTTGTTTAGCTTTATATATTTTTTTATTTTATTATTAATTCTATAGTTTTTTATATAATTAATTTATATAGTTAATTTGAAATCAATTATCGATATTACATATCATATATTTATATATTTTATATATATATATAATATATTTATATGCAATATATGCACATTTTTAAATTTATTTTATATGATGGTTTTTTATGGGCCGATCCCGGCGGTACTGCAATACCGGGCCAACCCGCGGCGGAAGCGGAGCAAGCCCCTGACATTCCGCCAATTCCAAAAATCAGTTTAATATACTGGATCTGCTATGCAGATACTATCAGATATTAAGCTGATAAGAACAGATGTTTCTTTAGATAATGCTGATGATATAGTGTAGGCCATTTGCAAATCTTAAAGAATTTTGATGTATCGCTGTTATGACAGACCAAGTATATAACTAGTACAATACGCGGACTGACATTCGAGCATATATCTGGAAGAGGAAATTACAATTTTATTGATATATAATAAAACACTACGGGCCAGCTATTAGCTGGTAGTGTGTATACATTTATTCAGCATTTTAAATCATAGAAAATTATGCCGTTAACATGTTAACGGCATGTACATATAGTATTCATAACATCAAAAAGTATATAAATTATTTGAGCAATAGCTTAGATATTCTTCAGTCTTGGTCCTTATTCAGCCATGGTGCTGGGTAGAATGTTTTCGCTGAGGTTATAATATTGTCATTCAACAGTTTTCTCGTCCCTCCTCAGCCGTGGTATTGTCTGCTTCCTGTGATGTGTTCGACATACATGTCACGGACCATTTGATAGTGTCGGACACCATCAGGCGCTTCATTAGCACAGAGTAGCGGCGGCCTATTCCTAAGGCTATTAGGGTTTCGACGTTACTTTTGTCGTATCCCCCGAGTGATCCCATGACGAATACCAGGATTTTGGTGGTTAGGCCTTGAGTATGTAAATGATTGGACAGGGCACTATATTTCCTGATTTTTCAGCTCTTGCAGTAACGAATGCTTGAGGCCGGTTCTCGAACGCCACCGTCACATCCATAATTAAGGCGATTTTCTGCGTTTCGTCTATAATGACTACGTCGGGTCTCTCTGCTCCAGAATATCCCGGGATCTGCTGATTGATAAATGTTCTGGATCCAGGTGGCACCTTCATTGCTTTTGTCAGTCGGTTTAGAATCGCGTTATGTCTTTTCGTCATGGTGACAAACTGTGGACGACAGTGGTTCAGCACGTGCGGCAGCGTCTCGTTCTGGTGGCCGCATCGTCTGCACCGTTTGTCGTTCTGACCGAATCTTCGGCACCCGTTCAACGGCAGTACGTTCAGACGGGCTCTATGTATGAAACGCCAGTCGGCGAATCTTGTAAAACTGCCATCTCTAATAAAGTGGTTGGAGACAGAATTGGCCGATGTCACTTCCATTGCCTTTCCCTGGTCGGGTTTAAGTATAAGTTTGTTGCGGAAGTGATTCCGCGCCGCTGTTCTTAGTGCGCTTTCTGAATTCTGTCTCTCAACGCGCTTGTTGTCCAATTGCAGTGAGTCCAATTCGAGGAGGAAGTTGATTTTGCCCTTTAGGCGTCTGGCGGCTGCTCTGAGTCTCGTCCATGTCGAACTAATGTCGTTGCTCGGTTTTGCCACCAATCCTTCGTCAGATCCGTTGATGTAGTCAACGAGTTCATTCGGCGTGGCCTCTCTGATCGTTTTCTTCTTCGAACACCTCCTTCAGCGCTGCCAGACTTGCTTCTGCGACGCTGTCATCGTTGGACGTGAGCAGTCTGTGCGCATGGACGACCTGTCCGATGTCTGCCAAGAAAGAGGTTGGTAGCAGGTTGAAGCCTCCTCTCTTTGTAGGCGAGATATAGGATCTCAGCGCTGGCTCGCTTTGGCAGATTGGCCCACTTCTTGGCGTAAGTCTTCACCTCCCGGTCGTATATCCATAGTAGTTTTTTCGTGGTTTTACCGTTCCGGAGGTGAAATTGTAATTGCGGCATGATGAACGTGTTTAAGGCGTCCACCTTTTGCCAGGGGCTAGTAACGAATTGTTCAGTTTGCTCCGCATGCCTCCTCATCGCCCTGATGACTTCGTCGGCCGAACTGAAACTCTGAAAACCCGTTGGGATGCCTAGATATTCATAAGATTGGTCCATGTCCAAGGTTTTCATAGTTTCTCCATTCAGCTGAAGGTGTAGTATAAAGCTCGGTGTTGTTTGCCGTCCACATGCAACGTGGCGCATTTTCTGGTGTTGAACTGCAGTCCGCTCCATTTTGAAACCGTAGCTGTAGTGTCCATAAGTTTCTGCAGTCCTTCTGCGCTATCAGCCATCAGCACAAGATCATCGGCATACGCCAGCACGTTATTGATGGTGCCGTTGCATTATAGTTTTCTGGCGTGTTTCGGATGGCTCGTAGCAGCGGTTCAATGGCCATGTTGAATGTTATAGGAGACAGCGGACATCCCTGTTCATCTCCCGCTTCCTACTGGAACGTCCTCCGTTGATCCCTGGACGCTTCT
>NW_020539643.1:0-11153 GCF_003426905.1 Ctenocephalides felis
TATACACATACACATATATATATATATATATATCACATAATATAATATAATAAGAATAATAATAATACTAATAATATAATAATAATAATAATAATAATATAATAATAAAAATAATAATAAAAAATCAATAAATAATAAATAAATAAAAATTAAATGGGCCAAAATAAATTTATATACCGGACATAAATATAAGTATAAAAAAGCAAAAATAGATATAAAAATAAAATGCAAAAAGTAAATAAATAATTATAAGAGAGGAAAAAAAAAATCAATAACGTGTAACATAGTAATAATTTCAAAACATGTCATGTATTACTTTGAGTGTCTATAGTAATCCCACCGTTTGGGATTTGTCGAGCTTTCTTGTAGACAGCGAACGCGTATGCGCTGTGTCGAAGCGTGCCTCGTCTGTTGTTACACGCCCAGTCGAGCGCAGGTCAAAGTGTGAGAACCAATTTATGGCAATGTGAAAAGTTGTGTAAAGCGAAATGGAGTTTAGAGTTACTGATGATGTAATTAAAGGTTGGAATCATAATTATAACTGTGATACATTACGTTTGAATTTAGTTGAGCGACAAATTTAGATATATGTATATATATCTATTAAATAATAATCGATTTGGGTTCGTGTCTCACCGTTTAATGTTCCGCGGAGACGGGCTTCAGCTAAGGCGCGTCAGTGCCGTGATCGGTACACTCCGCGACAGAATGCATCGAAAATTTTGAACGATTGATATAATGAATACGAAAATATAACTGAATTGTGAATGGATTTTGGTAGAAATATATTATAATTTGATATGATGGAGTAGTTGGTGGTAATGACCAACTTTGTGTAATGCAGCTATATGTAGGTATATTATTTATGTCTACAAGTATGCATTCACCGATCGGCAGAGAAGTAATTTTTAATATAAATGTAGGCTTAATTATTATTATTTTAAGCGATTATATTAAAGTAAAAAATGAAAAGTGTATGGCAAAAGTAAAAAACACGACTATAAGTATAATTATAATTTTGGATATAATACGAGTAATAATAGTTAGTTAGTTTTTAGTTTCAAATTTAAATAAAGAAAAATGTATTAAATTTACAGTAACAATATAATTGCATTTACAACGATTTGGTTGTCAATGCAAAATGTATATCGTAATAGTAATTTGAGTATGTAATGGCTATTTATTATTTAATATATAGCGCGAAATTATAATTATAGTCGCGCGACTAAATACACATAATTATAATAAGAGAAGAATAAAGGTTTGAAAATTCTCGAACAGTAATTATGCGCGAGACGCGCAACGTTGTTAATTTTTTGTATCGCGTATTTTACCGATCAGCGAAACGCATCCATGCATCACCCACCGCTATACGTATACGCGACGCGCGAGCTGCAATCACACATACAATCAAACCGTCAGTACACACGTCCACCCGCATACACGCGCGACCTACAAACCAACATACGTGCGCACACACACACACACACACATGCACACACACACATATTACTTACTCATACTATGTCATAATGAGAAAACTTAC
The DNA here is from genome assembly GCF_003426905.1 of Ctenocephalides felis. NCBI lineage: Eukaryota > Metazoa > Arthropoda > Insecta > Siphonaptera > Pulicidae > Ctenocephalides > Ctenocephalides felis. Next base: position 1,547 of record NW_020539643.1, read on the forward strand.
CCGTATGATTTACTCGCGAATGGAACACATCACAGTTTTAGAATAAGTCAAATATTTATTTCTAGTTAGCGAAAGCCTTTTGGAAGCGTTGGCAAATCGTCGGAAGCGGAGCAGGCCCCTGACAAACAAAATTTTTCCAAAAATCACTTAAAACACTTATTTCACGAAATTTATTAAGCTGATAAGAACAGATACTACACTTTGATCTTAGCCATTCGGCCGAGAAGCGATAAATTTGCGGACAAATACTATTTTTTAAATTCTACAATATAAACAAAATATTCCCAACTATTTCAACGATTCATTTTTCATCTATTTTTATCAACTCTCGCGTCCATTCCCTAACTATTCTTCACCCCCCAAAGTTCTATGAGCGAATGTTCTAATATGGCTGTTAACTCTACTGTCGTTATAAGCCTTTTCTCACATTTGTAAAATTTTACAAAAATATTTATATAAAGTATTTTCTGACACTTGCAAAATTTTTCAAAAAAATATGTTATTAGGAGAACAGACGGTCATATTCATATTAATTTCTTTATCGATAGATGTGTGTTCATACTTATATATATTAAACTCATTTTATCGTCATATTTATATAAAGTATTTTCTGACACTTGCAAAATTTTTCAAAAAAATATGTTATTAGGAGAACAGACGCTCATATTCATATTAATTTCTTTATCGATAGATGTGTGTTCATACTTATATATATTAAACTCATTTTATTGTCATATTTATATAAAGTATTTTCTGACACTTGCAAAATTTTTCAAAAAAATATGTTATTAGGAGAACAGACGCTCATATTCATATTAATTTCTTTATCGATAGATGTGTTCATACTTATATATATTAAACTCATTTTATCGTCATATTTATATAAAGTATTTTCTGACACTTGCAAAATTTTTCAAAAAAATATGTTATTAGGAGAACAGACGCTCATATTCATATTAATTTCTTTATCGATAGATGTGTGTTCATACTTATATATATTAAACTCATTTTTTGTCATATTTATATAAAGTATTTTCTGACACTTGCAAAATTTTTCAAAAAAATATGTTATTAGGAGAACAGACGCTCATATTCATATTAATTTCTTTATCGATAGATGTGTGTTCATACTTATATATATTAAACTCATTTTTGTCATATTTATATAAAGTATTTTCTGACACTTGCAAAATTTTTCAAAAAAATATGTTATTAGGAGAACAGACGCTCATATTCATATTAATTTCTTTATCGATAGATGTGTGTTCATACTTATATATATTAAACTCATTTTTTGTCATATTTATATAAAGTATTTTCTGACACTTGCAAAATTTTTCAAAAAAATATGTTATTAGGAGAACAGACGCTCATATTCATATTAATTTCTTTATCGATAGATGTGTGTTCATACTTATATATATTAAACTCATTTTATCGTCATATTTATATAAAGTATTTTCTGACACTTGCAAAATTTTTCAAAAAAATATGTTATTAGGAGAACAGACGCTCATATTCATATTAATTTCTTTATCGATAGATGTGTGTTCATACTTATATATATTAAACTCATTTTTGTCATATTTATATGAAGTATTTTCTGACACTTGCAAAATTTTTCAAAAAAATATGTTATTAGGAGAACAGACGCTCATATTCATATTAATTTCTTTATCGATAGATGTGTGTTCATACTTATATATATTAAACTCATTTTATCGTCATATTTATATAAAGTATTTTCTGACACTTGCAAAATTTTTCAAAAAAATATGTTATTAGGAGAACAGACGCTCATATTCATATTAATTTCTTTATCGATAGATGTGTGTTCATACTTATATATATTAAACTCATTTTTTGTCATATTTATATGAAGTATTTTCTGACACTTGCAAAATTTTTCAAAAAAATATGTTATTAGGAGAACAGACGCTCATATTCATATTAATTTCTTTATCGATAGATGTGTGTTCATACTTATATATATTAAACTCATTTTATCGTCATATTTATATAAAGTATTTTCTGACACTTGCAAAATTTTTCAAAAAAATATGTTATTGGGAGAACAGACGCTCATATTCATATTAATTTCTTTATCGATAGATGTGTGTTCATACTTATATATATTAAACTCATTTTTTGTCATATTTATATGAAGTATTTTCTGACACTTGCAAAATTTTTCAATCCTATTATCGTTATATATAATCTTTTGTTAGATTTGTATAGCTTTATATATTTTTTTATTTTATTATTAATTCTATAGTTTTTATATAATTAATTTATATAGTTAATTTGAAATCAATTATCGATATTACATATCAATATATTTATATATATTTATATATATATATATATTTAATATGCAATATATGCACATTTTTAAATTTATTATTATATGATGGTTTTTTATGGGCCGATCCCGGCGGTACTGCAATACCGGGCCAACCCGCGGCGGAAGCGGAGCAAGCCCCTGACATTCCGCCAATTTCCAAAAATCAGTTTAATATACTGGATCTGCTATGCAGATACTATCAGATATTAAGCTGATAAGAACAGATAATACATGTATTTAGTAAATAATATTTACAATGATTCCTAAAGCTAGTTTACAAAATATATATGGAAAGTATATCACATTTATAACTAATGATCTTATCTAACGATGTTTTTAAATTGAAAAAATACATTATTGTTATTATACAGTGATAGCTTAAAATAATTCATGACTTAAGATATTCCATGACTTAAGATATTTCATTTATTATAATAGTTGAGTCCAGTTTGGTCCTGTTCCTCAATCCAGTGGTCCTCATTCCAGTGCTGTAGCTGCTGGTGTGGGTCCTGCGTCCTGGTACTGCCTGTGTCCGGTGATGTGCTCCACGTAGATATCTCGGGACCAGCGGATCGTGTCGGAGACCATCAACCGCTTCATCAGCACTGCATACTTTTTATTGACCTTGAGTGCTGCTAACGCGGTCCAATTGCGGCTGCAATATCCACCGAGAGATCCGACGATGAAAGCGTCTACTGTAGTCCTGAATCCCTTGGCTCGAAAGTGCTCAGCAAGTGCGGCGTACTTGTCCTTCTTAAGCTGTCTAGTTGTCTGGAAGGCCTCGGTCCGGTTCTCGAAGGGCACTGCTATATCGATTATCGCAGCTGTTTTCTCCTTGTTGTCTATGATAACGATGTCCGGTCGCTCTTGACCGTCGTATTCTGGTATCGGCTGGTTAGCGTATAGGGCTCCGTCCGCTGGTTTCTTTGCCGCCGTAATCAGTCTCTGCACGATGCTATCGTGTCTCCTCGTAATGGCGCTCAGGTGCGGCTTGCAGTGATTGATGACGTGAGGTAGGGTCTCGTCGTGCTGTCCACATCTTCTGCATCGCTTGTCGCCGCTGCCAAATGGACGACTCCCGTTCAGTGGTAAAACGTTGAGCCGCGCTCGATGAATAAATTTCCACTCTGCGAATCTGGTGAAGCCGCCTTGCCTAAGGAAGTGGTTTGATGCAGAGTTTTGTGTCGTTACCTCGAACACTTTTCCTTGGTCCGGTTTTCTGAGTAATCTTTCCTTGTAGAACCGTCGTGCAGCTGCTCGTAGGCTCGATTCTGCGTTCTCCCTGCTCACTGGCGCGTTGTCGACGGTTAGCTCGTCCAATCCCAGCTGCAGGTTGATCTTTGGTTTCAGCCTTCGCACTGCCGTCCTGAGCCTCGACCACGTCGTCGTAATGTCGTTCGCTGGTTTGTCGAGATCGCCACTTCTTCCGAAATTTATGAATCCGACGATCTCCTCCGTGTTGGGTTCGTGTCCCACACGTTTCCTGACGACGTCTGCTAGCGTGGCTCTGCTGAGTTCTGACGTGGCCCTGTCCTTTGATGTCAGCAGTCGGTGGGCGTGTACAACCTGTCCAATATCTGCCAACACCGCTGCTGGTAGGATGTTGAATCCGCCCTCTTTGTAACTCAGATATAGGACCTCGGCGCTGGCTCTCTGCGGCAGGTGCGCCCATTTCTTGACGCTTCTCTTCACCTGTTTGTCGAATCTGTGCAGGATTTTCTTGGCCACGTTTCCATTCTTTAGATGAAATTCCACCTGCCGCATGATGAAGGTATTGACTGCGTCGATCTTCTGCCATGGCGCCAGCAGCGACTCGTCTACTCTGGATAGGTGCTGCTGCATCTGCTCTAATACGTCTTCCCCTGACGAAAACGTAGAGAATCCGGTGGGAACGCCTAAGTGCTCGTACCACTCCTCCTGCGAAAGTGCTCTCAGGTTCTCTGCTCCCAGCTTGAAGGTCGTTCCGATCGCGCTGCGTCGTCGTCCGTCCACGTGCAGTGTCGCGCACTTCCTGGCGTTGAATTGTAGCCCAGACCAGGCGGCTATTGTCTCCGTCGTATTCAGCAGTCGTTGTAGTCCCTCTCTGTCGGCTCCGATGATGGCCAGGTCGTCAGCATACGCCAGGACGTTGAACTTCTGGCCCTCCAGTTCGTAGTAGTCGGCCTTCCTGGCTAGCGCGTGCAGCAGCGGTTCCAGCGTGATGTTGAATACGATCGGGGAGAGGGGGCACCCCTGTTTTACACCAGCTCGAACGGGGATCTCGTCGGTTGCTCCGTGCTCGCCGCGAACTCTAGTGTACGATCCCCTGTACAGTCTGCGGATTACGGCGATGGAGTCGGCGTGGAGACCTGTCCATTCCAGGGCGTTAAACATCGCTGCATGCGGGACGGCGCCGAACGCGTTTTTCAGGTCTAACCATGCTATGGCGGCTTGTTTTTGCTTCCTCCTTGCGTCTTGGATGATTGACTGCAGCGTGAAGTTGTGCTCTGCACATCCGTCATACTGCATAAAGCCCTTTTGCGACGGCGAGATGCGGTCGTTCTCTATGCACCATTTGGACAGTCTGCTCGCGATCACCGATGCGTAGAGTTTCCCTAGTGTGTTCGATAGCGCGATCGGCCTCCAGTTGTTTATGTCCCTGGGGTCTCCTTTTTTCGGGATGAGGATGGTGCTAGACTCGTCCCAGCTCCTCGGTACGTGCTGTAGCTTCCGAACTGCGTTGAAAACAGCAGCGCAGATATGACCTCCCTGATCGTACCGCTTCCAAACGCCGTAACGAAGTCCGTCTGGTCCCGGTGCGCTGTTCTTGCTCCGTTGTAGCCGCTGCCATACTTCCTCCGGCGTGAACTCGGCGCTAAGGGGATCGTTCATTGCGACCGACGCAGGTGTTGGTATCTCAGCTGGGCTTCCGGTAACAGCATGGTTCTTCTCCTTGTATAGTTCCATGAAGTGGTCCTGTATAGTCTGCGTTGGAACCCTACAGCCTCTGCCTCCATTTTCCTCTGTGATCTCTCTATAGGCTCTCTTTTTGTCGCTCCGGTACAGCTTCTGGATGCGTGTCGCCCTCGTAACGTCCTGCTCGGCATTTGTTGCTCTCGGCCTGTGGTTGAAGTTGTTCCTCTTCTCGGAGCCCGTTCCGGCGGTCTCCTGGTCTTCCGGTTGCAGTCTGCTTACGAGCGCCGATACCTCCCGCTCCAGATCCTCGCTGCAGGTTACTACTTGCAGTCTGAGAACAAACTCCTCTTGTAGTTTGCTCAGCGTCGGCGATTCCTCTTGTAGCACAGTCTCCGCTACTGTCACTGCTACTGCCGCTGTTGCCGCCTCCGCTGCTTCTACTGCTTCTGATGCTGCTATGTCTGCTGCTGCTACAGCCTCTGTTGCTGCTACTGCCTCCGTTGCTGCTACTGCCTCCGTTGCCGCTACTGCCTCTGTTGCTGCTACAGCCTCCGTTGCTGCTACGGCCTCCGCTGCTGCTGGCGACTCTCGCGTTCTCTGCATTCGAATCCGCCGTACGCGTGTTGGAGCGGCATCTGTCGTTCTGCTTGGCGGCCTGTTGTCGCTGCATTCCATTGACCTTTTAATGTGTGCTGTTGCTCGCTTCAGTGTAGAGTGGACCTCTCCACAGTGGCTGCATCTGAACTTCATCATCATGTCTCGATTGTGCTCCTTCCTTAGATGCTTGAGCAGGTCATTGTGCGTCTTGTACTCCCGTGGTACAGGTAGGCAGGGCACGCAATTGAACGGCGGCGCAAGCGGTACATCCAGCACAGTGTAGGGCGTCTCGGTCTCCTCCATGCTTCCTTGTCCAGCAGGCGAGCGTTCTCTGGCTTCCGCGGCGTCCATTGTGTAATCCTACTTGTTGTATCCCGGGTGAGCGTACTTGTCGATCCTCTATCGCACGGTGAGCGTACTCGGCATTCCGCTATCCTTCGGTGAGCGTAACCGGTAGTCCTATGCAGTCGGTCTAGTGCTCAGATTCAGGTCAGGTCTAGGGTCCTTCCGCGGCGTCCATTGTGTGGTCCTACTCGTTCTATCCCGGGGTGAGCGTACGCGTCGATCCGCTATCGACCGGTGAGCGTTCTCGGCACTCCTCTATCCTTCGGTGAGCGTAGCCGGTAATCCCGTGCAGTCGGTCTAGCGCTCAGGTTCAGGCAGGTCCAGGGTTCGGTCTCCACTTCAGTCCAGGTCCGGGGTCCAAGGTCCAGGGTCCAGCTTTCTCCTCAGTCCAGATCCGGGTCGGGGTCCAGGGTTCAGGGTCCGTGTTCCAAGTCCAGGTCCGGGTCCAGGGTCCGGCTTTCTCCTCTGTCCAGGTCCAGCGTCCAGGGTCCTCGTCAGTCAGGTCCAGGGTCGAGCGTCCTCCTTAGTCAGGTCCAGGGTCCAGCGGCCTCCTTAGTCAGGTCCAGAATCCAGCGTCCTCCTTAGTCAGGTCCAGGGTCCAGCGTCCTTCTTCCCCGTCGTCGATCGGTTCGAAAAAACTAATTTCAAATAATAGTTCCAACTATATTCTTAAGCGGCAATAATCAACGCAAAAGAAGTTTTCACTACACTTTGATCTTAGCCATTCGGCCGAGAAGCGATAAATTTGCGGACAAATACTATTTTTTAAATTCTACAATATAAACAAAATATTCCCAACTATTTCAACGATTCATTTTTCATCTATTTTTATCAACTCTCGCGTCCATTCCCTAACTATTCTTCACCCCCCAAAGTTCTATGAGCGAATGTTCTAATATGGCTGTTAACTCTACTGTCGTTATAAGCCTTTTCTCACATTTGTAAAATTTTACAAAAATATTTATATAAAGTATTTTCTGACACTTGCAAAATTTTTCAAAAAAATATGTTATTAGGAGAACAGACGGTCATATTCATATTAATTTCTTTATCGATAGATGTGTGTTCATACTTATATATATTAAACTCATTTATCGTCATATTTATATAAAGTATTTTCTGACACTTGCAAAATTTTTCAAAAAAATATGTTATTAGGAGAACAGACGCTCATATTCATATTAATTTCTTTATCGATAGATGTGTGTTCATACTTATATATATTAAACTCATTTTTTGTCATATTTATATGAAGTATTTTCTGACACTTGCAAAATTTTTCAAAAAAATATGTTATTAGGAGAACAGACGCTCATATTCATATTAATTTCTTTATCGATAGATGTGTGTTCATACTTATATATATTAAACTCATTTTATCGTCATATTTATATAAAGTATTTTCTGACACTTGCAAAATTTTTCAAAAAAATATGTTATTGGAGAACAGACGCTCATATTCATATTAATTTCTTTATCGATAGATGTGTGTTCATACTTATATATATTAAACTCATTTTTGTCATATTTATATGAAGTATTTTCTGACACTTGCAAAATTTTTCAATCCTATTATCGTTATATATAATCTTTTGTTAGATTTGTTAGCTTATATATTTTTTTATTTTATATTAATTCTATAGTTTTTATATAATTAATTTATATAGTTAATTTGAAATCAATTATCGATATTACATATCAATAATTTTATATATTTTATATATATATATATTTAATATGCAATATATGCCATTTTTAAATTTATTATATATGATGGTTTTTTATGGGCCGATCCCGGCGGTACTGCAATACCGGCCAAACCCGCGGCGGAAGCGGAGCAAGCCCTGACATTCCGCCAATTTCAAAAATCAGTTTAATATACTGGATGCTATGCAGATACTATCAGATATTAAGTGATAAGAACAGATGTTTCTTTTTAGATAATGCTGATGATATAGTGTAGGCCATTTGCAAATCTTAAAGAATTTTGATGTATCGCTGTGTATGACAGACCAAGTATATAACTAGTACAATACGCGGACTGACATATAGCGAGCATATATCTGGAAGAGGAAATTACAATTTTATTGATATATAATAAAACACTACGGGCCAGCTATTAGCTGGTAGTGTGTATACATTTATTCAGCATTTTAAATCATAGAAAATTATGCCGTTAACATGTTAACGGCATGTACATATAGTATTCATAACATCAAAAGTATATAAAATTATTTGAGCAATAGCTTAGATATTCTTCAGTCTTGGTCCTTATTCAGCCATGGTGCTGGGTAGAATGTTTTCGCTGAGGTTATAATATTGTCATTCAACAGTTTTTCTCGTCCCTCCTCAGCCGTGGTATTGTCTGCTTCCTGTGATGTGTTCGACATACATGTCACGGGACCATTTGATAGTGTCGGACACCATCAGGCGCTTCATTAGCACAGAGTAGCGGCGGCCTATTCCTAAGGCTATTAGGGTTTCGACGTTACTTTTGTCGTATCCCCGAGTGATCCCATGACGAATACCAGGATTTTGGTGGTTAGGCCTTGAGTATGTAAATGATTGGACAGAGGCACTATATTTCCTGATTTTTCAGCTCTTGCAGTAACGAATGCTTGAGGCCGGTCTCGAACGCCACCGTCACATCCATAATTAAGGCGATTTTCTGCGTTTCGTCTATAATGATTCGTCGGGTCTCTCTGCTCCAGAATATCCCGGGATCTGCTGATTGATAAATGTTCTGGATCCAGGTGGCACCTTCATTGCTTTTGTCAGTCGGTTTAGAATCGCGTTATGTCTTTTCGTCATGGTGACAAACTGTGGACGACAGTGGTTCAGCACGTGCGGCAGCGTCTCGTTCTGGTGGCCGCAATCGTCTGCACCGTTTGTCGTTCTGACCGAATCTTCGGCACCCGTTCAACGGCAGTACGTTCAGACGGGCTCTATGTATGAAACGCCAGTCGGCGAATCTTGTAAAACTGCCATCTCTAATAAAGTGGTTGGAGACAGAATTGGCCGATGTCACTTCCATTGCCTTTCCTGGTCGGGTTTAAGTATAAGTTTGTTGCGGAAGTGATTCCGCGCCGCTGTTCTTAGTGCGCTTTTCTGAATTCTGTCTCTCAACGCGCTTGTTGTCCAACTTGCAGTGAGTCCAATTCGAGGAGGAAGTTGATTTTGCCCTTTAGGCGTCTGGCGGCTGCTCTGAGTCTCGTCCATGTCGAACTAATGTCGTTGCTCGGTTTTGCCACCAATCCTTCGTCAGATCCGTTGATGTAGTCAACGAGTTCATTCGGCGTGGCCTCTCTGATCGTTTTCTTCGAACAACCTCCTTCAGCGCTGCCAGACTTGCTTCTGCGACGCTGTCATCGTTGGACGTGAGCAGTCTGTGCGCATGGACGGACCTGTCCGATGTCTGCCAAGAAA
>NW_020539644.1:0-19265 GCF_003426905.1 Ctenocephalides felis
ATGTGCTCTGCACGCGTGGGTTCGAATCCCATCCTGGTCGTAGAAGTTTTTTTTTGTCGAACTTTCTAATTGTCATAGCGGTTAATTCATTATTATCAAGTAACATGGACCAGGTGGCCGAGTGGTTAAGGCGTTGGACTGCTAATCCAATGTGCTCTGCACGCGTGGGTTCGAATCCCATCCTGGTCGTAGAACTTTTTTTTGTCAAACTTTCTAATTGTCATAGCGGTTATTTCATTATTATCCAAGATAACGTCGATCAGGTGGCCGAGTGGTTAAGGCGTTGGACTGCTAATCCAATGTGCTCTGCACGCGTGGGTTCGAATCCCATCCTGGTCGTAGAAGTTTTTTTTGTCGAACTTTCTAATTGTCATAGGAGTTAATTCATTATTATCGGGAGTAACATGGACCAGGTGGCCGAGTGGTTAAGGCGTTGGACTGCTAATCCAATGTGCTCTGCACGCGTGGGTTCGAATCCCATCCTGGTCGTAGAAGTTTTTTTTGTCGAACTTTCTAATTGTCATAGGAGTTAATTCATTATTATCGGGAGTAACATGGACCAGGTGGCCGAGTGGTTAAGGCGTTGGACTGCTAATCCAATGTGCTCTGCACGCGTGGGTTCGAATCCCATCCTGGTCGTACAACTTTTTTTTGTCAAACTTTCTAATTGTCATAGCGGTTATTTCATTATTATCCAAGATAACGTCGATCAGGTGGCCGAGTGGTTAAGGCGTTGGACTGCTAATCCAATGTGCTCTGCACGCGTGGGTTCGAATCCCATCCTGGTCGTAGAACTTTTTTTTGTCAAACTTTCTAATTGTCCATAGAGTTATTTCATTATTATCGAGAGTAACATGGACCAGGTGGCCGAGTGGTTAAGGCGTTGGACTGCTAATCCAATGTGCTCTGCACGCGTGGGTTCGAATCCCATCCTGGTCGTAGAAGTTTTTTTTGTCGAACTTTCTAATTGTCATAGGAGTTAATTCATTATTATCGAGAGTAACATGGACCAGGTGGCCGAGTGGTTAAGGCGTTGGACTGCTAATCCAATGTGCTCTGCACGCGTGGGTTCGAATCCCATCCTGGTCGTAGAATTTTTTTTGTCGAACTTTCTAATTGTCATAGGAGTTAATTCATTATTATCGGAGTAACTGGACCAGGTGGCCGAGTGGTTAAGGCGTTGGACTGCTAATCCAATGTGCTCTGCACGCGTGGGTTCGAATCCCATCCTGGTCGTAGAAGTTTTTTGTCGAACTTTCTAATTGTCATAGGAGTAAATTCATTATTATCGAGAGTAACATGGACCAGGTGGCCGAGTGGTTAAGGCGTTGGACTGCTAATCCAATGTGCTCTGCACGCGTGGGTTCGAATCCCATCCTGGTCGTAGAAGTTTTTTTGTCGAACTTTCTAATTGTCATAGGAGTTAATTCATTATTATCGGGAGTAACATGGACCAGGTGGCCGAGTGGTTAAGGCGTTGGACTGCTAATCCAATGTGCTCTGCACGCGTGGGTTCGAATCCCATCCTGGTCGTAGAAGTTTTTTTTGTCGAACTTTCTAATTGTCATAGGAGTTAATTCATTATTATCGGAGAGTAACATGGACCAGGTGGCCGAGTGGTTAAGGCGTTGGACTGCTAATCCAATGTGCTCTGCACGCGTGGGTTCGAATCCCATCCTGGTCGTAGAAGTTTTTTTTGTCGAACTTTCTAATTGTCATAGGAGTTAATTCATTATTATCGAGAGTAACATGGACCAGGTGGCCGAGTGGTTAAGGCGTTGGACTGCTAATCCAATGTGCTCTGCACGCGTGGGTTCGAATCCCATCCTGGTCGTAGAAGTTTTTTTTGTCGAACTTTCTAATTGTCATAGGAGTTAATTCATTATTATCGAGGAGTAACATGGACCAGGTGGCCGAGTGGTTAAGGCGTTGGACTGCTAATCCAATGTGCTCTGCACGCGTGGGTTCGAATCCCATCCTGGTCGTACAACTTTTTTTTTGTAAACTTTCTAATTGTCATAGCGGTTATTCATTATTATCCAAGGTAACGTCGATCAGGTGGCCGAGTGGTTAAGGCGTTGGACTGCTAATCCAATGTGCTCTGCACGCGTGGGTTCGAATCCCATCCTGGTCGTAGAATTTTTTTTGTCGAACTTTCTAATTGTCATAGAGTAAATTTCATTATTATCGAGAGTAACGTGGACCAGGTGGCCGAGTGGTTAAGGCGTTGGACTGCTAATCCAATGTGCTCTGCACGCGTGGGTTCGAATCCCATCCTGGTCGTAGAAGTTTTTTTTGTCGAACTTTCTAATTGCCATAGGAGTTAATTCATTATTATCGGGAGTACATGGACCAGGTGGCCGAGTGGTTAAGGCGTTGGACTGCTAATCCAATGTGCTCTGCACGCGTGGGTTCGAATCCCATCCTGGTCGTACACTTTTTTTTGTCAAACTTTCTAATTGTCATAGGAGTTATTTCATTATTATCCAAGATAACGTCGATCAGGTGGCCGAGTGGTTAAGGCGTTGGACTGCTAATCCAATGTGCTCTGCACGCGTGGGTTCGAATCCCATCCTGGTCGTAGAAGTTTTTTTTGTCGAACTTTCTAATTGCCATAGGAGTTAATTCATTATTATCGAGAGTAACATGGACCAGGTGGCCGAGTGGTTAAGGCGTTGGACTGCTAATCCAATGTGCTCTGCACGCGTGGGTTCGAATCCCATCCTGGTCGTAGAAGTTTTTTTTGTCGAACTTTCTAATTGTCATAGAGTAAATTCATTATTATCGGAGTAACATGGACCAGGTGGCCGAGTGGTTAAGGCGTTGGACTGCTAATCCAATGTGCTCTGCACGCGTGGGTTCGAATCCCATCCTGGTCGTAGAAGTTTTTTTTGTCGAACTTTCTAATTGTCATAGGAGTTAATTCATTATTATCGGGAGTAACATGGACCAGGTGGCCGAGTGGTTAAGGCGTTGGACTGCTAATCCAATGTGCTCTGCACGCGTGGGTTCGAATCCCATCCTGGTCGTACAACTTTTTTTTGTCAAACTTTCTAATTGTCATAGCGGTTATTTCATTATTATCCAAGTAACGTCGATCAGGTGGCCGAGTGGTTAAGGCGTTGGACTGCTAATTGTGCTCTGCACGCGTGGGTTCGAATCCCATCCTGGTCGTAGAAGTTTTTTTGTCGAACTTTCTAATTGCCATAGGTTAATTCATTATTATCGAGAGTAACATGGACCAGGTGGCCGAGTGGTTAAGGCGTTGGACTGCTAATCCAATGTGCTCTGCACGCGTGGGTTCGAATCCCATCCTGGTCGTAGAAGTTTTTTTGTCAACTTTCTAATTGTCATAGGAGTAAATTCATTATTATCGGGAGTAACGTGGACCAGGTGGCCGAGTGGTTAAGGCGTTGGACTGCTAATCCAATGTGCTCTGCACGCGTGGGTTCGAATCCCATCCTGGTCGTAGAAGTTTTTTTTGTCGAACTTTCTAATTGTCATAGGAGTTAATTCATTATTATCGGAGTAACATGACCAGGGACCAGTGGTAATTGTCATAGCGGTTATTTCATTATTTAATCCAAGATAAGGTCGATCTGGTGGCCGAGTGGTTAAGGCGTTGGACTGCTAATCCAATGTGCTCTGCACGCGTGGGTTCGAATCCCATCCTGGTCGTAGAAGTTTTTTTTGTCGAACTTTCTAATTGTCATAGGAGTAAATTCATTATTATCGGGAGTAACGTGGACCAGGTGGCCGAGTGGTTAAGGCGTTGGACTGCTAATCCAATGTGCTCTGCACGCGTGGGTTCGAATCCCATCCTGGTCGTACAACTTTTTTTTGTCAAACTTTCTAATTGTCATAGCGGTTATTTCATTATTATCCAAGATAACGTCGATCAGGTGGCCGAGTGGTTAAGGCGTTGGACTGCTAATCCAATGTGCTCTGCACGCGTGGGTTCGAATCCCATCCTGGTCGTAGAAGTTTTTTTGTCGAACTTTCTAATTGCCATAGGAGTAAATTCATTATTATCGAGAGTAATATGGACCAGGTGGCCGAGTGGTTAAGGCGTTGGACTGCTAATCCAATGTGCTCTGCACGCGTGGGTTCGAATCCCATCCTGGTCGTAGAAGTTTTTTTTGTCGAACTTTCTAATTGTCATAGGAGTAAATTCATTATTATCGGGAGTAACGTGGACCAGGTGGCCGAGTGGTTAAGGCGTTGGACTGCTAATCCAATGTGCTCTGCACGCGTGGGTTCGAATCCCATCCTGGTCGTAAAATTTTTTTTGTCGAACTTTCTAATTGTCATAGGGTTATTTCATTATTATCGAGAGTAACATGGACCAGGTGGCCGAGTGGTTAAGGCGTTGGACTGCTAATCCAATGTGCTCTGCACGCGTGGGTTCGAATCCCATCCTGGTCGTAGAAGTTTTTTTTTTTTTGTCGAACGTCGATCAGGTGGCCGAGTGGTTAAGGCGTTGGACTGCTAATCCAATGTGCTCTGCACGCGTGGGTTCGAATCCCATCCTGGTCGTAGAAGTTTTTTTGTCGAACTTTCTAATTGCCATAGGAGTAAATTCATTATTATCGAGAGTAATATGGACCAGGTGGCCGAGTGGTTAAGGCGTTGGACTGCTAATCCAATGTGCTCTGCACGCGTGGGTTCGAATCCCATCCTGGTCGTAGAAGTTTTTTTTGTCGAACTTTCTAATTGTCATAGGAGTTAATTCATTATTATCGGGAGTAACATCGACCAGGTGGCCGAGTGGTTAAGGCGTTGGACTGCTAATCCAATGTGCTCTGCACGCGTGGGTTCGAATCCCATCCTGGTCGTACAACTTTTTTTTGTCAAACTTTCTAATTGTCATAGCGGTTATTTCATTATTATCCAAGATAACGTCGATCAGGTGGCCGAGTGGTTAAGGCGTTGGACTGCTAATCCAATGTGCTCTGCACGCGTGGGTTCGAATCCCATCCTGGTCGTAGAAGTTTTTTTTGTCGAACTTTCTAATTGCCATAGGAGTAAATTCATTATTATCGAGAGTAATATGGACCAGGTGGCCGAGTGGTTAAGGCGTTGGACTGCTAATCCAATGTGCTCTGCACGCGTGGGTTCGAATCCCATCCTGGTCGTAGAAGTTTTTTTTGTCGAACTTTCTAATTGTCATAGGAGTTAATTCATTATTATCAGGAGTAACATGGACCAGGTGGCCGAGTGGTTAAGGCGTTGGACTGCTAATCCAATGTGCTCTGCACGCGTGGGTTCGAATCCCATCCTGGTCGTAGAATTTTTTTTTGTCGAACTTTCTAATTGTCATAGAGGTTATTTCATTATTATCGAGCCTCACATGGACCACGTGGACGAGTGGTTAAGGCGTTGGACGGGTGGTTAAGGTGGGTTCGAATCCCATCCTGGTCGCAGAAGTTTTTTTGTCGAACTTTCTAATTGCCATAGGAATAAATTCATTATTATCGGTAGTAATATGGACCAGGTGGCCGAGTGGTTAAGGCGTTGGACTGCTAATCCGATGTGCTCTGCACGCGTGGGTTCGAATCCCAATGTGCTCTGCACGCGTGGGTTCGAATCCCATCCTGGTCGTAGAAGTTTTTTTGTCGAACTTTCTAATTGTCATAGGAGTTAATTCATTATTATTAGGTGTAACATGGACCAGGTGGCCGAGTGGTTAAGGCGTTGGACTGCTAATCCAATGTGCTCTGCACGCGTGGGTTCGAATCCCATCCTGGTCGTACAACTTTTTTTTGTCAAACTTTCTAATTGTCATAGCGGTTATTTCATTATTAACCATGGTAACGTCGATCAGGTGGCCGAGTGGTTAAGGCGTTGGACTGCTAATCCAATGTGCTCTGCACGCGTGGGTTCGAATCCCATCCTGGTCGTAGAATTTTTTTGTCGAACTTTCTAATTGTCATAGAGGTTATTTCATTATTATCGAGCCTCACATGGACCACGTGGACGAGTGGTTAAGGCGTTGGACTGCTAATCCAATGTGCTCTGCACACGTGGGTTCGAATCCTATCCTGGTCGTAGAAGTTTTTTTTGTCGAACTTTTTAATTGTCATAGGAGTAAATTCATTATTATCTGGAGTAACGGGGACCAGGTGGCCGAGTGGTTAAGGCGTTGGACTGCTAATCCAATGTGCTCTGCACGCGTGGGTTCGAATCCCATCCTTGTCGTAGAAGTTTTTTTTGTCGAACTTTCTAATTGTCATAGGAGTTAATTCATTATTATCGGGAGTAACGGACCAGGTGGCCGAGTGGTTAAGGCGTTGGACTGCTAATCCATTGTGCTCTGCACGCGTGGGTTCGAATCCCATCCTGGTCGTACAACTTTTTTTTGTCAAACTTTCTAATTGTCATAGCGGTTATTTCATTATTATCCAAGGTAACGTCGATCAGGTGGCCGAGTGGTTAAGGCGTTGGACTGCTAATGTGCTCTGCACACGTGGGTTCGAATCCCATCCTGGTCGTAGAAGTTTTTTTTGTCGAACTTTCTAATTGTCATAGGAGTTAATTCATTATTACCGAGAGTAACATGGATCAGGTGGCCGAGTGGTTAAGGCGTTGGACTGCTAATCCAATGTGCTCTGCACGCGTGGGTTCGAATCCCATCCTGGTCGTAGAAGTTTTTTTGTCAAACTTTCTAATTGTCATAGAGGTAATTCATTATTATCGGAGTATAGTGGACCAGGTGGCCGAGTGGTTAAGGCGTTGGACTGCTAATCCAATGTGCTCTGCACGCGTGGGTTCGAATCCCATCCTGGTCGTAGAAGTTTTTTTTGTCGAACTTTCTAATTGCCATAGGAGTAAATTCATTATTATCGGTAGTATATGGACCAGGTGGCCGAGTGGTTAAGGCGTTGGACTGCTAATCCAATGTGCTCTGCACGCGTGGGTTCGAATCCCATCCTGGTCGTAGAAGTTTTTTTGTCGAACTTTCTAATTGTCATAGGAGTTAATTCATTATTATCGGGAGTAACATGGACCAGGTGGCCGAGTGGTTAAGGCGTTGGACTGCTAATCCAATGTGCTCTGCACGCGTGGGTTCGAATCCCATCCTGGTCGTAGAAGTTTTTTTTGTCGAACTTTCTAATTGCCATAGGAGTAATTCATTATTATCGAGAGTAATATGGACCAGGTGGCCGAGTGGTTAAGGCGTTGGACTGCTAATCCAATGTGCTCTGCACGCGTGGGTTCGAATCCCATCCTGGTCGTAGAAGTTTTTTTTGTCGAACTTTCTAATTGTCATAGGAGTTATTTATTATTATCAGGAGTAACATGGACCAGGTGGCCGAGTGGTTAAGGCGTTGGACTGCTAATCCAATGTGCTCTGCACGCGTGGGTTCGAATCCCATCCTGGTCGTACAACTTTTTTTTGTCAAACTTTCTAATTGTCATAGCGGTTATTTCATTATTATCCAAGGTAACGTCGATCAGGTGGCCGAGTGGTTAAGGCGTTGGACTGCTAATCCAATGTGCTCTGCACGCGTGGGTTCGAATCCCATCCTGGTCGTAGAAGTTTTTTTTGTCGAACTTTCTAATTGTCATAGAGGTTATTTCATTATTATCGAGCCTCACATGGACCACGTGGACGAGTGGTTAAGGCGTTGGACTGCTAATCCAATGTGCTCTGCACGCGTGGGTTCGAATCCCATCCTGGTCGTAGAAGTTTTTTTTGTCGAACTTTCTAATTGTCATAGGAGTTAATTCATTATTATCGGGAGTAACATGGACCAGGTGGCCGAGTGGTTAAGGCGTTGGACTGCTAATCCAATGTGCTCTGCACGCGTGGGTTCGAATCCCATCCTGGTCGTACAACTTTTTTTTGTCAAACTTTCTAATTGTCATAGGGTATTTCATTATTATCCAAGATAACGTCGACCAGGTGGCCGAGTGGTTAAGGCGTTGGACTGCTAATCCAATGTGCTCTGCACGCGTGGGTTCGAATCCCATCCTGGTCGTAGAAGTTTTTTTTGTCGAACTTTCTAATTGTCATAGGAGTTAATTCATTATTATCGGGAGTACATGGACCAGGTGACCGAGTGGTAATTGGTCATACGGTTATTTCATTATTTCCAATGGGGTCGATCTGGTGGCCGAGTGGTTAGGCGTTGGACTGCTAATCCAATGTGCTCTGCACGCGGGGTTCGAATCCCATCCTGGTCGTAGAAGTTTTTTTTGTCGAACTTTCTAATTGTCATAGGAGTTAATTCATTATTATCGGGAGTAACGTGGACCAGGTGGCCGAGTGGTTAAGGCGTTGGACTGCTAATCCAATGTGCTCTGCACGCGTGGGTTCGAATCCCATCCTGGTCGTACAACTTTTTTTTGTCAAACTTTCTAATTGTCATAGCGTTATTTCATTATTATCCAAATAACGTCGGATCAGGTGGCCGAGTGGTTAAGGCGTTGGACTGCTAATCCAATGTGCTCTGCACGCGTGGGTTCGAATCCCATCCTGGTCGTAGAAGTTTTTTTTGTCGAACTTTCTAATTGCCATAGGAGTTAAATTCATTATTATCGAGAGTAATATGGACCAGGTGGCCGAGTGGTTAAGGCGTTGGACTGCTAATCCAATGTGCTCTGCACGCGTGGGTTCGAATCCCATCCTGGTCGTAGAAGTTTTTTTTGTCGAACTTTCTAATTGTCATAGGAGTAAATTCATTATTATCGGGAGTAACGTGGACCAGGTGGCCGAGTGGTTAAGGCGTTGGACTGCTAATCCAATGTGCTCTGCACGCGTGGGTTCGAATCCCATCCTGGTCGTAGAATTTTTTTTGTCGAACTTTCTAATTGTCATAGAGGTTATTTCATTATTATCGAGCCTCACATGGACCACGTGGACGAGTGGTTAAGGCGTTGGACTGCTAATCCAATGTGCTCTGCACACGTGGGTTCGAATCCCATCCTGGTCGTAGAAGTTTTTTTTTTGTCGAGCGTCGATCAGGTGGCCGAGTGGTTAAGGCGTTGGACTGCTAATCCAATGTGCTCTGCACGCGTGGGTTCGAATCCCATCCTGGTCGTAGAATTTTTTTTGTCGAACTTTCTAATTGTCATAGGATTAAATTCATTATTATCGAGAGTAATATGGACCAGGTGGCCGAGTGGTTAAGGCGTTGGACTGCTAATCCAATGTGCTCTGCACGCGTGGGTTCGAATCCCATCCTGGTCGTAGAAGTTTTTTTTGTCGAACTTTCTAATTGTCATAGGAGTTAATTTCATTATTATCGGGAGTAACATCGACCAGGTGGCCGAGTGGTTAAGGCGTTGGACTGCTAATCCAATGTGCTCTGCACGCGTGGGTTCGAATCCCATCCTGGTCGTAGAAGTTTTTTTTGTCGAACTTTCTAATTGTCATAGCGGTTATTTCATTATTATCCAAGATAACGTCGATCAGGTGGCCGAGTGGTTAAGGCGTTGGACTGCTAATCCAATGTGCTCTGCACGCGTGGGTTCGAATCCCATCCTGGTCGTAGAAGTTTTTTTTGTCGAACTTTCTAATTGTCATAGGAGTAATTCATTATTATCGAGAGTAACATGGACCAGGTGGCCGAGTGGTTAAGGCGTTGGACTGCTAATCCAATGTGCTCTGCACGCGTGGGTTCGAATCCCATCCTGGTCGTAGAAGTTTTTTTTGTCGAACTTTCTAATTGTCATAGAGTTAATTCATTATTATCCAGGATAACGTGACAGGTGGCCGAGTGGTTAAGGCGTTGGACTGCTAATCCAATGTGCTCTGCACGCGTGGGTTCGAATCCCATCCTGGTCGTAGAATTTTTTTTGTCGAACTTTCTAATTGTCATAGAGGTTATTTCATTATTATCGAGCCTCACATGGACCAGGTGGACGAGTGGTTAAGGCGTTGGACTGCTGGCTCTGCACGCGTGGGTTCGAATCCCATCCTGGTCGTAGAAGTTTTTTTGTCGAACTTTCTAATTGCCATAGGAGTAAATTCATTATTATCGGAGTAATGGACCAGGTGGCCGAGTGGTTAAGGCGTTGGACTGCTAATCCAATGTGCTCTGCACGCGTGGGTTCGAATCCCATCCTGGTCGTAGAAGTTTTTTTGTCGAACTTTCTAATTGTCATAGGAGTTAATTCATTATTATCAGGAGTACATGGACCAGGTGGCCGAGTGGTTAAGGCGTTGGACTGCTAATCCAATGTGCTCTGCACGCGTGGGTTCGAATCCCATCCTGGTCGTAGCAACTTTTTTTTGTCAACTTTCTAATTGTCATAGCGGTTATTTCATTATTATCCAGGTAACGTCGATCAGGTGGCCGAGTGGTTAAGGCGTTGGACTGCTAATCCAATGTGCTCTGCACGCGTGGGTTCGAATCCCATCCTGGTCGTAGAAGTTTTTTTGTCGAACTTTCTAATTGTCATAGAGGTAATTCATTATTATCGAGAGTAACATGGACCAGGTGGCCGAGTGGTTAAGGCGTTGGACTGCTAATCCAATGTGCTCTGCACGCGTGGGTTCGAATCCCATCCTGGTCGTAGAAGTTTTTTTGTCGAACTTTCTAATTGTCATAGGAGTAAATTCATTATTATCGGAGTAACGTGGACCAGGTGGCCGAGTGGTTAAGGCGTTGGACTGCTAATCCAATGTGCTCTGCACGCGTGGGTTCGAATCCCATCCTGGTCGTAGAAGTTTTTTTTGTCGAACTTTCTAATTGTCATAGGAGTTAATTCATTATTATCGGGAGTAACATGGACCAGGTGGCCGAGTGGTTAAGGCGTTGGACTGCTAATCCAATGTGCTCTGCACGCGTGGGTTCGAATCCCATCCTGGTCGTAGAAGTTTTTTTGTCGAACTTTCTAATTGTCATAGGAGTTAATTCATTATTATCGAGAGTAACATGGACCAGGTGGCCGAGTGGTTAAGGCGTTGGACTGCTAATCCAATGTGCTCTGCACGCGTGGGTTCGAATCCCATCCTGGACGTAGAAGTTTTTTTGTCGAACTTTCTAATTGTCATAGGAGTAATTCATTATTATCGAGAGTAATATGGACCAGGTGGCCGAGTGGTTAAGGCGTTGGACTGCTAATCCAATGTGCTCTCCCGGGTCAACTTTCTAATTGTCATAGCGGTTATTCATTATTATCCAAATAACGTCGATCAGGTGGCCGAGTGGTTAAGGCGTTGGACTGCTAATCCAATGTGCTCTGCACGCGTGGGTTCGAATCCCATCCTGGTCGTAGAAGTTTTTTGTCGAACTTTCTAATTGCCATAGGAGTAAATTCATTATTATCGAGAGTAAATGGACCAGGTGGCCGAGTGGTTAAGGCGTTGGACTGCTAATCCAATGTGCTCTGCACGCGTGGGTTCGAATCCCATCCTGGTCGTAGAAGTTTTTTTGTCGAACTTTCTAATTGTCATAGGAGTTAATTTCATTATTATCGGGAGTAACATGGACCAGGTGGCCGAGTGGTTAAGGCGTTGGACTGCTAATCCAATGTGCTCTGCACGCGTGGGTTCGAATCCCATCCTGGTCGTACAACTTTTTTTTGTCAAACTTTCTAATTGTCATAGCGGTTATTTCATTATTATCCAAAATAACGTCGATCAGGTGGCCGAGTGGTTAAGGCGTTGGACTGCTAATCCAATGTGCTCTGCACGCGTGGGTTCGAATCCCATCCTGGTCGTAGAACTTTTTTTTGTCGAACTTTCTAATTGTCATAGGGTTAATTCATTATTATCGAGAGTAACGTGGACCAGGTGGCCGAGTGGTTAAGGCGTTGGACTGCTAATCCAATGTGCTCTGCACGCGTGGGTTCGAATCCCATCCTGGTCGTAGAAGTTTTTTTGTCGAACTTTCTAATTGTCATAGGAGTTAATTCATTATTATCGAGAGTAACATGGACCAGGTGGCCGAGTGGTGAGTGGTTAAGGCGTTGGACTGCTAATCCAATGTGCTCTGCACGCGTGGGTTCGAATCCCATCCTGGTCGTAGAATTTTTTTGTCGAACTTTCTAATTGTCATAGGGTTATTCATTATTATCGAGATAACGTGGACCAGGTGGCCGAGTGGTTAAGGCGTTGGACTGCTAATCCAATGTGCTCTGCACGCGTGGGTTCGAATCCCATCGCAGAAGTTTTTTTTTGTCGAACTTTCTAATTGCCATAGGAGTAAATTCATTATTATCGAGAGTAATATGGACCAGGTGGCCGAGTGGTTAGGAGGCGTTGGACTGCTAATCCAATGTGCTCTGCACGCGTGGGTTCGAATCCCATCCTGGTCGTAGAAGTTTTTTTTGTCGAACTTTCTAATTGTCATAGGAGTTAATTCATTATTATCGGGAGTAACATGGACCAGGTGGCCGAGTGGTTAAGGCGTTGGACTGCTAATCCAATGTGCTCTGCACGCGTGGGTTCGAATCCCATCCTGGTCGTACAACTTTTTTTTGTCAAACTTTCTAATTGTCATAGCGGTTATTTCATTATTATCCAAAGTAACGTCGATCAGGTGGCCGAGTGGTTAAGGCGTTGGACTGCTAATCCAATGTGCCTGCACGGTGGGTTCGAATCCCATCCTGGTCGTAGAAGTTTTTTTGTCGAACTTTCTAATTGCCATAGGAGTAAATTCATTATTATCGAGAGTAATATGGACCAGGTGGCCGAGTGGTTAAGGCGTTGGACTGCTAATCCAATGTGCTCTGCACGCGTGGGTTCGAATCCCATCCTGGTCGTAGAAGTTTTTTTTGTCGAACTTTCTAATTGTCATAGGAGTTAATTCATTATTATCGGGAGTAACATGGACCAGGTGGCGAGTGGTTAAGGCGTTGGACTGCTAATCCAATGTGCTCTGCACGCGTGGGTTCGAATCCCATCCTGGTCGTAGAAGTTTTTTTTGTCGAACTTTCTAATTGTCATAGGAGTTAATCATTATTATCGGAGTAACATGGACCAGGTGGCCGAGTGGTGGTTAAGGCGTTGGACTGCTAATCCAATGTGCTCTGCACGCGTGGGTTCGAATCCCATCCTGGTCGTAGAATTTTTTTGTCGAACTTTCTAATTGTCATAGGGTTATTTCATTATTATCGAGAGTAACATGGACCAGGTGGCCGAGTGGTTAAGGCGTTGGACTGCTAATCCAATGTGCTCTGCACGCGTGGGTTCGAATCCCATCCTGGTCGTAGAAGTTTTTTTGTCGAACTTTCTAATTGTCATAGGAGTTAATTCATTATTATCGGGAGTAACATGGACCAGGTGGCCGAGTGGTTAAGGCGTTGGACTGCTAATCCAATGTGCTCTGCACGCGTGGGTTCGAATCCCATCCTGGTCGTAGAACTTTTTTTTGTCAAACTTTCTAATTGTCATAGGGTTATTTCATTATTATCCAAGATAACATGGACAGGTGGCCGAGTGGTTAAGGCGTTGGACTGCTAATCCAATGTGCTCTGCACGCGTGGGTTCGAATCCCATCCTGGTCGTAGAAGTTTTTTTGTCGAACTTTCTAATTGTCATAGGAGTAATTCATTATTATAGGAGAGTAACATGGACCAGGTGGCCGAGTGGTTAAGGCGTTGGACTGCTAATCCAATGTGCTCTGCACGCGTGGGTTCGAATCCCATCCTGGTCGTAGAACTTTTTTTTGTCGAACTTTCTAATTGTCATAGGGTTAATTCATTATTATCCAGAGTAACATGGATCAGGTGGCCGAGTGGTTAAGGCGTTGGACTGCTAATCCAATGTGCTCTGCACGCGTGGGTTCGAATCCCATCCTGGTCGTAGAACTTTTTTTGTCAAACTTTCTAATTGTCATAGGAGTTATTTCATTATTATCAAAGTAACGTGGACCAGGTGGCCGAGTGGTTAAGGCGTTGGACTGCTAATCCAATGTGCCTGCACGCGTGGGTTCGAATCCCATCCTGGTCGTAGAAGTTTTTTTGTCGAACTTTCTAATTGTCATAGGAGTTAAATTCATTATTATCGAGAGTAATAGTGGACCAGGTGGCCGAGTGGTTAAGGCGTTGGACTGCTAATCCAATGTGCTCTGCACGCGTGGGTTCGAATCCCATCCTGGTCGTAGAATTTTTTTGTCGAACTTTCTAATTGTCATAGAGGTTATTTCATTATTATCGAGCCTAACATGGACCACGTGGACGAGTGGTTAAGGCGTTGGACTGCTAATCCAATGTGCTCTGCACACGTGGGTTCGAATCCCATCGTCAGAAGTTTTTTTGTCGACTTTCTAATTGTCATAGGAGTAATTCATTATTATCGAGAGTAATATGGACCAGGTGGCCGAGTGGTTAAGGCGTTGGACTGCTAATCCAATGTGCTCTGCACGCGTGGGTTCGAATCCCATCCTGGTCGTAGAAGTTTTTTTGTCGAACTTTCTAATTGTCATAGGATAATTCATTATTATCGGGAGTAACATGGACCAGGTGGCCGAGTGGTTAAGGCGTTGGACTGCTAATCCAATGTGCTCTGCACGCGTGGGTTCGAATCCCATCCTGGTCGTACAACTTTTTTTTGTCAAACTTTCTAATTGTCATAGCGGTTATTTCATTATTATCAAAATAACGTCGATCAGGTGGCCGAGTGGTTAAGGCGTTGGACTGCTAATCCAATGTGCTCTGCACGCGTGGGTTCGAATCCCATCCTGGTCGTAGAAGTTTTTTTGTCGAACTTTCTAATTGCCATAGGAGTGTAAATTCATTATTATCGAGAGTAATATGGACCAGGTGGCCGAGTGGTTAAGGCGTTGGACTGCTAATCCAATGTGCTCTGCACGCGTGGGTTCGAATCCCATCCTGGTCGTAGAAGTTTTTTTGTCGAACTTTCTAATTGTCATAGGAGTTAATTCATTATTATCGGAGTAACATGGACCAGGTGGCCGAGTGGTTAAGGCGTTGGACTGCTAATCCAATGTGCTCTGCACGCGTGGGTTCGAATCCCATCCTGGTCGTAGAAGTTTTTTTTGTCGAACTTTCTAATTGTCATAGGAGGTAATTCATTATTATCGAGAGTAACATGGACCAGGTGGCCGAGTGGTTAAGGCGTTGGACTGCTAATCCAATGTGCTCTGCACGCGTGGGTTCGAATCCCATCCTGGTCGTAGAACTTTTTTTTGTCGAACTTTCTAATTGTCATAGGAGTTATTTCATTATTATCCAGAGTAACGTGATCAGGTGGCCGAGTGGTTAAGGCGTTGGACTGCTAATCCAATGTGCTCTGCACGCGTGGGTTCGAATCCCATCCTGGTCGTAGAAGTTTTTTTTGTCGAACTTTCTAATTGTCATAGGAGTTAATTCATTATTATCGGGAGTAACATGGACCAGGTGGCCGAGTGGTTAAGGCGTTGGACTGCTAATCCAATGTGCTCTGCACGCGTGGGTTCGAATCCCATCCTGGTCGTACAACTTTTTTTTGTCAAACTTTCTAATTGTCATAGCGGTTATTTCATTATTATCCAAGTAACGTCGATCAGGTGGCCGAGTGGTTAAGGCGTTGGACTGCTAATCCAATGTGCTCTGCACGCGTGGGTTCGAATCCCATCCTGGTCGTAGAAGTTTTTTTTGTCGAACTTTCTAATTGTCCATAGGAGTTAATTCATTATTATCGGGAGTAACATGGACCAGGTGGCCGAGTGGTTAAGGCGTTGGACTGCTAATCCAATGTGCTCTGCACGCGTGGGTTCGAATCCCATCCTGGTCGTAGAAGTTTTTTTGTCGAACTTTCTAATTGTCATAGGAGTTAATTCATTATTATCGAGAGTAATGGACCAGGTGGCCGAGTGGTTAAGGCGTTGGACTGCTAATCCAATGTGCTCTGCACGCGTGGGTTCGAATCCCATCCTGGTCGTAGAAGTTTTTTTGTCGAACTTTCTAATTGTCATAGGAGTAAATTTATTATTATTCAGGAGTAACATGGACCAGGTGGCCGAGTGGTTATGTGGCGTTAAGGTTGGATGCTAATCCAAGTGCTCTGCACGCGTGGGTTCGAATCCCATCCTGGTCGTAGAACTTTTTTTTGTCAACTTTCTAATTGTCATAGCGGTTATTTCATTATTATCCAAGGTAACGTCGATCAGTGGGGCCGAGTGGTTAAGGCGTTGGACTGCTAATCCAATGTGCTCTGCACGCGTGGGTTCGAATCCCATCCTGGTCGTAGAATTTTTTTGTCGAACTTTCTAATTGTCATAGAGGTTATTTCATTATTATCGAGCCTAACATGGACCAGGTGGACGAGTGGTTAAGGCGTTGGACTGCTAATCCAATGTGCTCTGCACGCGTGGGTTCGAATCCCATCCTGGTCGTAGAAGTTTTTTTTGTCGAACTTTCTAATTGTCATAGGAGTTAATTCATTATTATCAGGAGTAACATGGACCAGGTGGCCGAGTGGTTAAGGCGTTGGACTGCTAATCCAATGTGCTCTGCACGCGTGGGTTCGAATCCCATCCTGGTCGTAGAACTTTTTTTTGTCAAACTTTCTAATTGTCATAGCGGTTATTTCATTATTATCCAAGGATAACGTCGACCAGGTGGCCGAGTGGTTAAGGCGTTGGACTGCTAATCCAATGTGCTCTGCACGCGTGGGTTCGAATCCCATCCTGGTCGTAGAAGTTTTTTTGTCGAACTTTCTAATTGCCATAGGAGTAAATTCATTATTATCGAGGTAATATGGACCAGGTGGCCGAGTGGTTAAGGCGTTGGACTGCTAATCCAATGTGCTCTGCACGCGTGGGTTCGAATCCCATCCTGGTCGTAGAAGTTTTTTTTGTCGAACTTTCTAATTGTCATAGGAGTTAATTCATTATTATCATAGAGAGTAACATGGACCAGGTGCCGAGTGGTTAAGGCGTTGGACTGCTAATCCAATGTGCTCTGCACGCGTGGGTTCGAATCCCATCCTGGTCGTAGAACTTTTTTTTGTCAACTTTCTAATTGTCATAGCGGTTATTTCATTATTATCAAAGTAACGTGGACCAGGTGGCCGAGTGGTTAAGGCGTTGGACTGCTAATCCAATGTGCTCTGCACGCGTGGGTTCGAATCCCATCCTGGTCGTAGAAGTTTTTTTGTCGAACTTTCTAATTGTCATAGGAGTAAATTCATTATTATCAGGAGTAACATGGACCAGGTGGCCGAGTGGTTAAGGCGTTGGACTGCTAATCCAATGTGCTCTGCACGCGTGGGTTCGAATCCCATCCTGGTCGTAGAACTTTTTTTGTCGAACTTTCTAATTGTCATAGGAGTTAATTCATTATTATCAAGGGTAACGGACCAGGTGGCCGAGTGGTTAAGGCGTTGGACTGCTAATCCAATGTGCTCTGCACGCGTGGGTTCGAATCCCATCCTGGTCGTAGAATTTTTTTTTGTCGAACTTTCTAATTGTCATAGCGGTTATTTCATTATTATCGAGATAAATGGACCAGGTGGCCGAGTGGTTAAGGCGTTGGACTGCTAATCCAATGTGCTCTGCACGCGTGGGTTCGAATCCCATCCTGGTCGTAGAAGTTTTTTGTCGAACTTTCTAATTGCCATAGGAGTAAATTCATTATTATCGAGAGTAACATGGACCAGGTGGCCGAGTGGTTAAGGCGTTGGACTGCTAATCCAATGTGCTCTGCACGCGTGGGTTCGAATCCCATCCTGGTCGTAGAAGTTTTTTTTGTCGAACTTTCTAATTGTCATAGGAGTTAATTCATTATTATCGGAGAGTAACATGGACCAGGTGGCCGAGTGGTTAAGGCGTTGGACTGCTAATCCAATGTGCTCTGCACGCGTGGGTTCGAATCCCATCCTGGTCGTACAACTTTTTTTGTCAAACTTTCTAATTGTCATAGCGGTTATTTCATTATTATCCAAGGTAACGTCGATCAGGTGGCCGAGTGGTTAAGGCGTTGGACTGCTAATCCAATGTGCTCTGCGCGCGTGGGTTCGAATCCCATCCTGGTCGTAGAAGTTTTTTTTTGTCGAACTTTCTAATTGCCATAGGAGTTAATTCATTATTACCGAGAGTAATATGGACCAGGTGGCCGAGTGGTTAAGGCGTTGGACTGCTAATCCAATGTGCTCTGCACGCGTGGGTTCGAATCCCATCCTGGTCGTAGAATTTTTTTGTCGAACTTTCTAATTGTCATAGGAGTTATTTCATTATTATCGGGAGTAACATGGACCAGGTGGCCGAGTGGTTAAGGCGTTGGACTGCTAATCCAATGTGCTCTGCACGCGTGGGTTCGAATCCCATCCTGGTCGTAGAAGTTTTTTTTGTCGAACTTTCTAATTGTCATAGGAGTTAATTCATTATTATCGGGAGTAACATGGACCAGGTGGCCGAGTGGTTAAGGCGTTGGACTGCTAATCCAATGTGCTCTGCACGCGTGGGTTCGAATCCCATCCTGGTCGTAGAATTTTTTTTGTCGAACTTTCTAATTGTCATAGGGTTATTTCATTATTATCGAGAGTAACATGGACCAGGTGGCCGAGTGGTTAAGGCGTTGGACTGCTAATCCAATGTGCTCTGCACGCGTGGGTTCGAATCCCATCCTGGTCGTAGAAGTTTTTTTGTCAAACTTTCTAATTGTCATAGGAGTTAATTCATTATTATCGAGAGTAACATGGACCAGGTGGCCGAGTGGTTAAGGCGTTGGTCTGCTAATCCAATGTGCTCTGCACGCGTGGGTTCGAATCCCATCCTGGTCGTAGAAGTTTTTTTTGTCAAACTTTCTAATTGTCATAGCGGTTATTTCATTATTATCCAAAGTAACGTCGACCAGGTGGCCGAGTGGTTAAGGCGTTGGACTGCTAATCCAATGTGCCTGCACGCGTGGGTTCGAATCCCATCCTGGTCGTAGAAGTTTTTTTGTCGAACTTTCTAATTGCCAGGAGTAAATTCATTATTATCGAGAGTAATATGGACCAGGTGGCCGAGTGGTTAAGGCGTTGGACTGCTAATCCAATGTGCTCTGCACGCGTGGGTTCGAATCCCATCCTGGTCGTAGAAGTTTTTTTTGTCGAACTTTCTAATTGTCATAGGAGTTAATTCATTATTATCAGGAGTAACATGGACCAGGTGGCCGAGTGGTTAAGGCGTTGGACTGCTAATCCAATGTGCTCTGCACGCGTGGGTTCGAATCCCATCCTGGTCGTAGAAGTTTTTTTTTGTCGAACTTTCTAATTGTCATAGGAGTTAATTCATTATTATCGGGAGTAACATGGACCAGGTGGCCGAGTGGTTAAGGCGTTGGACTGCTAATCCAATGTGCTCTGCACGCGTGGGTTCGAATCCCAT
>NW_020539645.1:0-12164 GCF_003426905.1 Ctenocephalides felis
AAAAAAATATTTTTTTAGAAAAATATTTTTTTTTATTTTTTTTTTTTGAAAAAAACAAAGTTTTATTTTATTTGACATTTTGGAAGATCTAAACTTTTTTTTAAAGCAATCGTACTGCTTTAACTGCATAAAGACGAATATCAAAGCGCCGCGTCGCCGTCTAACGCATAAACATTGGTACGGAACCCATAGGAATGTAAAACAAATTTACTTATTGTTTAAAATCTCTATAAAATATCTGATAATTTGATGTGCATATGTCTAATGATCATTTTTGACCGCCAAATGGCATTTTTTTTTACTTTTTTCATCAGATCTCCGAAACCGTTAGACCTGCCTTCATGAAAATTTTATCGATTATTCATCTTGTCAATACAAGTGAAATGTTTTTTGAATTATTCAAATCGGACGCTCCGTTCTCTTAAAAACTGAGTTACCGTTTTCTGCACTTTTTGCCCCGTATCTTTGGAACGGCTAGACCTGCCTTCGCCAAAAACTAATCAGCACGTCTCCTTATTAATACAAATCGAATGTTTTTTGAATTATTCAAATCGGTTTATCCGTGTTCCCGAAATCGTCGACGAAAAGTTGTATCCGCACATACATACACACACGCACATACATACATACATACACACACACACACACACACACACATACATCCATTTTTTCTAAGGTATGCCAAAATGTTCAGAAACCTCTGAAACGTAAAGATAAATAAAAATTTTCATTTTCGATTTTTTTGCGATTACTATAACTTACCCTACGGGAAGTTAAAAAATACAGGATTAAAAATACAGTGATAGTTTCAAATTTAGCATGGAATCATTCGTTATAACTCTATTCCAGTTATTTGCCATATTACTTCTAACATTGATTATCATAATTGTTTTTAGAAATGTATTATTTTTACCTTGCAATTGTAGCACTGAAGATGAGTTTAATCTAAATAAATTGCAATTCTAAGAAATATTCAGATATATTTTAATAAATACAGACAATATTTTTTTTATAAAACATGAAAATAATTAATCAGCTGCTGATACTACTCAACTAAAGTTATTTTAGTAATTAGCTTATAAAAATGAGTAATAGCTCGTAAAGACATTGAAGCCAAAAGCCAAGTCACGTGAAATTGAAAGAAAAGTGGTGCGCATACATGTGGAAGACATTCCTTTTTCCAAAATGAATAAATTGTATAGATATAAGAAATAAAATATTTGACTAGATTTTACACGGCACAAGCAACGGCATAAAAAGCATACTTAGATAAAATATAAATCTAAAATTTGAGCTACACACATTGAAACGTATATCTAAACCAAAAATCATTATAGATTAAGTATTTTCGTTTTTATTATAGAAATTGAAACTTAACCAATTACAAAATTGTGCAGTATCTTGTATGGTCAAAAATAAATCTTATGTGACGTTAAATAGCGTATGTAGATTTGATATAGTGGCAAATAGAAAAAATGTGAAAGTAAAATTATAAGAAACATGTTTTACTTTTATCATCATAGCGATAGTATGTGCTATTAGTAACCATAATTATAATATTATTGAATTGATTTTTATAATTTTACATTCATTTTAAAGTCACCGCATTGAAGCATATGTATGAATTGTAAAAATATATACGAGTGTTCATAGTATTCCAATTGTAAGTGTTGATGAAAAACAAAGAAAAAATTATTATATCTTATAAGCTTATCCTACGAGTTACACGTGTTGATCATTGAATATTTAAAATTAGTTAAATATAATTTATTGCATTAAAAATTAATTATTCTTCAAGAATTTATTGATATTTGCAACTATCAATACCAATTTTTAATATCGATTTCGAGTGCGAATCGATTTTATTCTATATTAGCTTTCTTTATATAATATCCAGACTGCATGATATGTTTCAATTTCCTTCATATATCAATTTAACAAATTTGGTGATATATATATATATATATATATATATATATATATATATATATTATACACATAAATGATTTGGTAAAGATTGGGAAGATCTTTTGCCCAAGTTCAGTTAAGTCTAAGGAAGGTCCAAAGATTTTACAATCACAATTGACTTGTACAAATCAATCTTCACGACTTTAAATAATTTATGTAAGTATTGAAATATCTTCGTTTGTCAATAAATTATGGTATTTGATCTGATTCATGGTTAAGAAATCCGTCTAAATTAAAACTTCTTCAAAAAAGCCTTTCTGATTGATTATATATGGTGATAAAAGCCAAAAGCTTTTCAGTTCAAAGCTATTTATTTTTATCAATTTAATTCAGTTCAATTCAATTCAATTTAAATCTATTTATTGTGATGTCACCTTTTCCTTTTCCATATCTCAAAATTATTGAATGTGTCAAAATTCTTTATGCGGCTATCATTTTATTTAACATATGGTATTGATCTATGAAAGAAAATAATCTAGTGGCCAAATAGATCCAAAATGAAATAAAATCTGTTGACATATTAGGTACAATGCATAATACGAATCCACCTCAAATTTGATGTCGGGCTAATATCATAAATCCAGGATGTTTTTTTCTATTTGCTCGAAAACTACTTGTAGTTCACAATCATAAAGATAAAGACATGGATATCTGACTGGATTAGATGTGAAATAGATGTTTTAAATAGTTTGGCACATTAAGGCCATCAAATCATTGCAAATTGCATCACAATGATCATTATAAATTAATTTTCCCTTTTCATTGTCGTGCGTGACTTTTGAACAAATAGACCAAAAAATTCTAATGATCTTCAGCCAAGATTATTATCGAAATCAATATTGTGCATATTGTGTATTATAGACTAAATTCTCGGGCTATGCATTTGTCAGAATCTATCTTAATTCTTTCCATGATATGTTTTACGCTCATATAATTTCACGTAGAAGCAAAACTATGCACCATTTTCTTTCTTCCATATTAATATCGTCTCTCATTTCACTTCCAGAAATATTTAATTATTCTGGTTCCATTAGAATCGCAATTTGATATTATATTATCATTCGTTAGTTATTGTTAAACCTCAATAACTGTGCTATTGTCTCATATCAGTCATCATCGTTTGTTTCATGTACGTAATAATTTTTCATTTCATTTATAATACTCCTATTATCATAATCTATTATCGTAACATCTATTATTTATTTTATTTCCAAATTTGTTTTGTCAGGATTCAACAAATGAAGTTTCTTCGTGACTGCTATATATTTTAACTAATTTTACATATTCAAGGACTAAATAACACATTATATAGTTTTATTATCACAACATTGATTTCGAAAAAAATCACAATTCAAGAAAACTTCCAATACATTAAAATTTACAATACAATACATACTGATTTACTAACGCGCTTGTTTTTTAGATTTATTTTCGCTTAACAAGAAACTCAGGAGCAAAAAAAATTATATGTAAAGCGCGGTGCACACGACGCCAGATTACCTGGTTAGTGCATGCAACTACATGATAAACCTTGGCAAAAAATTATCAGAAATTATGTTTAAAGAAATACTGGCGTCGTGTGCACCAGACTTAACATAGTAGCACATGTAACTAAACAGTACAAAAAATGACACTTTCTGAGCGTTATCAAGATTTACTAAAACAACACGAGTATGCTTTTTATGTGGTGGTTTGGCATGCAAGACTCTACCAAATAGAAATTCGAAAATATAATTATTTAAAATTAATATATGTAACTTACTTTACCAGGCAGTGAATATCTTTAAGCTAATGTTTTCAATATAAAAACTATATTTTCTTTTACTTCAAGATGCATAATATGATGTTGCCTTCTACAATTCTATCATTGTACTAATATATTGTTGGATTTTGTTTTACTGTTTTACTAATATATTGTTGAACTTAGTGATACTTTAACAGGAACTATTTACCTTTATAGGATTTCCTTGAAAAAGTTGTATTATAAGAGTATTGATTCACTCATCCTCAGATGGATTTTGGATAAAAATTGAAATTGATAAGTTTTTCTGAGCAATATTTAGGGTTTATAATTGGTTTTAGCAAATTTTATTGAAACACTATCGTACATATTAAGTTTGTCAATGTAACATTGCTTTGAATCGAGTAAATTAAAAAGAAAATTTAGATAATATTTCTTATACATAGTAAGAAGAATAAGAAGGAGTACTTTAAATTATTCTAGAATGTCTCTCAAAAATTCTAATTTGATGATAAATTCCATTTGTTTTCAGTCGACGATACAAAGTCGCATTGTTATGATGTTAATTCCAAGCTCAGCGCTTGGAAAGGGATGAAGCTGTTTCAATATGTATATATGTATATAAATATGTATATTTCATTTATTAATAAAAACTGATTTATGTTAAAAATGCTATGATTATATGCCAATAAGACTGTATGTGGCTTTAAATTCTACCTCAACAGCTATTTAAAAAAAAAATTCATATAGATCTTTTGTATTTTAAATAATAACCCTTCACGCTTCCTACTTTCAGCAAAATCATATTTATATAAACAAATACTAAATAAACAACAAAAAGCACCACCTTTCATTTTGTAGTTGCCATTAAAACTGAATTAAAATTAAAAAAAATACTGGCTTTCTTATAAAAATCAACATTACATTAACAAATATAAGATTATTATTTTACATTCACATTTATTTATTTACTAGCTGACCCGGCAAACGTTGTTTTGCTAATTAAGGTATATTCTAAACAATTTCTAGAGAATCAAAAAATTAATACTTTAAGTGTATCAGGATGTGTTGTTTGAATGCTATAAACCCCATTAGTTTGTCTATATTTTATCAATACAATCAAACTGGAAGTTTTATATGCTTTCTATAGAAAACATGGTATAATCCCATCGAAGTCATTTTTGGTCTTTCGACTTATTGATTACGTTTCAATTTTTCAGATTCTTTTTTGATTCAGGATTTTGTGTATAATTGTAAATAATACTACTGAGCTTATACAAAATTTTCAAATTTCTGGGAGGAGAAAGGAGAGAGAAAAAATGAATAAGAATTTTTTTCTTTGACCTGCTTTTTGAAAAGTTTTAAGTAACATTCGATGAATTAAAGTAAATTTAATAAAAATTATATATGTAGAGCAGGGCGAGGCACAAAGGTCAATTTGACTTTGATCAAATATAAACTATATTATGAAAAACAAACCAATTATATCATAACAAATAACACATTTCAAACGAACAATTATCTGACTACGTTCAGTAAAACTGCCAGCTACTTCATAATTGTAGAAATGTGCTTTTTTTGCTGTCTTTCAAAAAATTGTTATCTAGACCTTTTTACCCCCCATAGACAGGTTAACTTGGAACGGCCAGGTGGCAAACAGGTTTAATGTCTTATTTTAATTTTAAAGGTATTTTACAAAATAATTAAACTTTTAACTAATGCTAAAAAACTATCAACGGAAGAAAGAAAAAATTTTATTGTGGATTTTCAAAGATTACAGTTTATCTCCATAAGAATCAAGGTTATAGCTGGTTATACATCTTTTTCTCTCTACTTTTCAATTCCTTGTTAAACAATGCTTAACTTTACTGATTTTGACCCATCGGTGGTGGAACTTTTTAACCCCGGACCCTTATATATTACTATCTATTTTTCGATAAATTCTGCGAAATTATAACTGGGAAAATGTTATTCTAAAAATGTCCATTTGATCGATACCAAAATTTAGGTTTTGAATTTAAATAACATAATAAAAAATAATATAACCTAGAAAATGTTTTATAAATACCAATGAGTATATAATTATACAAATGAATCTTTCAGAGCACCGTGTTTGAGAAAATATGCAAAAAGTGCATTCCACATTCACATTTCAGAAAAGTTGATATTTTGAGTCTCTAGTAACACTTGCGGCGGTTTACTAACGTTTTTGTATATAAATAAAACTACACACAAATCTACTTACTACAATTCAATCATAATTAATATATTCACGTAAACATCCTATTAAATTGTAATTGAACATCATCTGTCAAAAACGTTTGACATTTGCCACCGTCCATTATTTCATTTAAATTACGCTTCAACAAAAATTTTTCAAATTAAAAATGTAAAGTTTCTACGCGGATTTGAAATATTATCTCACCTTTTGGTCAATCTCTGGATTGGCACGAATTTTTCAAGACTAAGACTGGCCAAATCTATTCAGCCGTTTTCGAGTTTTATTTCGGACATTTGAAAGACAGCTCCATTTTTATATATAAGATATTCATTACTAACTTAGTTAGTCACAAAATAACTATCTATATTGTCATTTGTCATCAATTTTCACCTTCATTTTCCTCTTCATCACTGCCATCATCAGCATAATTAATAATGTTTTGCCTTCTACTTGATTATCATCTTCATTCACACAATTTTTAAATATCATTTTTCCAAATCCTTTTTATCCTATTCATATTCTGCTCGATATCCAATACCATAATAAGGGGGAATGCATTGCAATACCTAGAGACACTGTATATGGCGCCATTGCGCGCAGCGAAGCTTGGCGCCCGCGAATAGAGGCGTTTTAGGTAAATTTTGAGAACCGTCTTCCCGGGTGTAAGCACCAGGCGGCTGGGCAGAAGGGCGAGACGAAATAGCACTATTGCGGAATACGTTGCTTCATCGTACCCGCAATTAGTTCAAAAGTATGTAAAGAAACTTTTATTTCAACACATGGTGCTTGTTGTAGTAATAAACGTTTCTTATCATCAGACCTCCTTCAAATTGAAATCCTCAAAAATAGTAAATTTTGTCATCTCTCTGATCTGCCATGAATCACAGTCTAAAATCATGACACAATTGCCCCAAGTTTTTATTTAATCATTTAAATTTCATTATTATGGCTGAGAACAAATGTAGAGTATGCCGAAAGAAGGGAATGCGCTCATTACCTAGGGAAGCGGAACAAAACTTGGCGCCTGTGAATTGAGCCACTTTCGGCAAGATTGTAAAATCAGTGTTCCCTGGCGTACGCACCCGGGCGGTTGGGCAGGCGGGGTGATTCAAAATATCACTATACGCTATAAGCGTACCCGCAATTAGTTCAAAAGTATGTAAAGGAAGTTTTATTTCAACACATGGTGCTTGTTGTAGTAATAAATGATTGTTCTTATCATCAGACCTCCTTCAAATTGAAATCCTCAAAAATATAGTAAATTTTGTCATCTCTCTGATCTGCCATAAATCACAGTCTAAAACAGCATCGTCAACCTACGGCACGCGTGCCAAGCTGGCGCGTGGGGTTCTGAATGGCACTCTATAAAGTACAGGAAAATCGCAAATATCGAGTGATTTTTAAATAGAAAAATGTTTAATTATAATTATTTTTCCAACGTAGCTCGCTAATGTAATTCAACCTACGTTGAAGTACTTAAAGATGAAGTTTTCAGAAGATGCAAAGACTTTGAAGCTTATGTGCCTATATTTTCCTTCCTCATAAACCAGATTTAATTGATCCATCAATAATAATACCGTTTAATATTTGTTGATTTTCGAATGATTAATGTTGATGAATTTTTGAAATGGAAATTATTGAACTAATATCTTGAGAATTATGGAAAACAAAATTGAAGGAATTACAAAAAAATCTGGAAGATGACTCTATGGACAAATCGACAGCCATATCAAATTGTTGAATGACATTGTCGGAAAGAATTAATTGTTTAAGAAATTGTATGCGCTCTCCTTTCAGCTTTTGGTTCCACATATCTCTGTGAACAATTTTTTTCTCACATGAAACATATTTTGAGTTCACAAAGAAATCGGTTAACAACTAAACATTCAGAATCTTGTGTGAAATTAAAAGTTACAAATTATACTCCGGATATTGAAATGTTAAGGAAAAATTTGCAGACACAAGGTTCGCATTGAAGTTGTTTAGTTTATATTAGAAATTTATGTTATTTGTTAATAAATATATTTAAAAGATAAATTTGGTTATTTTTCTTCTCCCCTAGAACCCAACTATATTTTCAAAATTAAGGCGGCACTCTAAATCATATTGATAGAGTGGCTTGGCATACTACAGTTAAAAACTTGCTGACCCCTGGTCTAAAATCATGACACAATTGCCCCAAGTTTTAATTTAATCAGGATTGTAAAATGATCCCTAGAATCCCTTATTAACTTCCCGAAGGAGAGTTTATATGTTTTCATCAAAAAATCCGATTCGCTAATTTTATGTTTTCTCGAGTTTTCTCGACGTTTCAGCCATTCTGAATCGAATGAGATCAAATTTGGAAAAGTATGTGTGTGTGTGTGTGTGTGTGTGTGTGTGTGTGTGGTGTGTATGTGAACAGATTTTTTGCCGTAAAACGACGTTTTCTCGAAAACGGCTGGGTCGATTTCAAAAATTTTAAAGCCATTCGATGTATCTCGACGAGAACTATTGTTTTCAGTTTTGTTGCGACGATCGGCCAAGCCGTTTCTTTATAAATGGCAGAAAAGTGAAAAATTTTCGTCTACGTTTTATAGCCCGCAATTCTGAATCGATTTTGAAAATTCAAAAACCGTTCGAAAGATATTGGTTGGGAATCGTGCTGATTAGTTTTTGGTAGAGATCGGCCGGGCCGTTTTCCTTGTAATAAAGTTTAAAAAAAAAAAATTCGACGATTTTTATGATTATTTTTTTGACGATAGATACCATAGTCTTCTAGATCATACTAAAATATTACGGCCCTACGATGACTGGTTCAGCTTTAAAAATTCGTCAAAGATTGCAAAAAGCAGTATGGTCTTTTTGGCATTTGTCAAAATAAGACTTTTGATCGACGTTTTCTCAAAAACGCCTGAACCGATTTTAGAAATTTAAAAGCCATTTTGTATTTCGATGAGGACTATCGTTTGTCAGTTTGTGTGCAACGATCTGCCAAGCCGTTTTTTTCTTTGTAATTTGAAAAAAACTTTTTCGTCGACATTTAAGCTCATCCTACCGAACGATTTTAAAAAAATCAAAAACTGTTTGAAAGATATTAGTTGGGAATGATACTGATTAATTTTAGGTGAAAATCTACCGAGCCGTTTTCTTGTAATTAACTGTTGAAAAAAAGTGTTAAATAAATTTCGTCGACATTTAAGCTCATCCTACCGAACCGATTTTAAACAATCAAAAACTGTTCGAAAGATATCATTTGGGAATGATGCTGATAAATTTTAGGTGAAAATCTACCGAGCCGTTTTCTTTCTTGCAATTAACTGTTAAAAAAAAGTGTTAACTTTTCGTCGACATTTAAGCTCATCCTCCCGACCCGATTTTAAACAATCAAAAACTGTTCGAAAGATATCATTTGGGAATGATGCTGATAAATTTTAGGTGAAAATCTACCGAGCCGTTTTCTTCTGTAATTAACTGTTGAAAAAAAGTGTTAAATTTTCGTCGACATTTAAGCTCATCCTACCGAACCGATTTTAAAAATTCAAAAACTGTTCGAAAGATATCATTTGGGAATGATGCTGATTAATTTTAGGTGAAAATCTACCGAGCCGTTTTCCTTGTAATTTATTGTTGAAAAAAATTTAAGCCGATTTTCATGGCACTTTTTTTGGCGATATACATCATGGTCTTATAGAACTTACTGTAATATTATGGCCTTACGACAAGTAGTTTAATTTTAGCAAATTCGTTCAAAGTTTGCTAAAATTATTATCGTTTTTTTCACAGCCGGATTGATAAAGAATATTATTTACACTTTTTTTTTATTAAGTCGATTATTTACACATATCGGGAAGTTCATGTAACTTGCCTCAAGGCTAATACCAAACCAACTAGAGTATGGCGAAAGGAGGGAATGCAGCTCATTACCTAGGGAAGCGGAACAAAACTTGGCGCCCGTGAATAGAGCCACTTTCGGCAAGATTATAAATCAGTGTTCCCTGCCGTACGCACCGGGCTTTCAGCGTACCCGCAATTAGTTCAAAAGTATCTAAAGGAAGTTTTATTTCAACACATGATGCTTGTTGTTTAATAAATGTTTTCTTATCATCAGACCTCCTTCAAATTGAAATCCTCAAAAATATATTAAATTCATCTCTCTGATCTGCCATGAATCACAGTCTAAAATCATGACACAATTGCCCCAAGTTTTTAATTTAATCAGGATTGTATAATGATCCCTAGAATCCCTTATTAAATTTCATTATTATGCTGAGAACAAATGTGAGTATGCCGAAAGAAGGGAATGCGTGTGTTTGTGATAAAAAAGGTTATATTCGTTTTACATTTGTTTTAAATTATTATTTTAAGATTTGTTAAAAATATATTGAACGTTATTTTATAATGTTTTTTGTAACAAAGATTTGAAGTCTTCAGAAACAGCTTCAATTTATGTTTGTTAGATATTAACAAAATCAGAAACATTTCAGAGCGGGGAAATATTTTTTTTTATTTAAACTGTTTGCTATTTATTATTATTAACTTCCCGAAGGAGAAGTTTATGTTTTCATCAAAAAATCCGATTTCGCTAAATTTATATGTTTCTCGACGACGTTTCAAGCCATTCTGAACGAATTAGATCAAATTTGGAAAAAGTATGTGTGTTGGTGTGTGTGTGTGTGTGTGTGTGTGTGTGTGTGTGTGTATGTGAACAGATTTTTTTGCCGTAATCGACGTTTTCCTCGAAAACGGCTGGGTCGATTTCAAAAATTTAAAAGCCATTCGATGTATCTCGACGGAACTATTGTTTGTCAGTTTTGTGCGACGATCGGCCAAGCCGTTTCTTTATAAATGGCAGAAAAGTGAAAAAATTTTCGTCTACGTTTTAGCCCGCAATTCTGAATCGATTTTGAAAATTCAAAACCCGTTCGAAAGATTTGGTTGGGAATCGTGCTGATTAGTTTTTGGTAGAGATCGGCCGGGCCGTTTTCTTGTAATAAAGTTTAAAAAAAAAAAAAATTCGACGATTTTTATGATTATTTTTTTGACGATAGATACCATAGTCTTCTAGATCATACTAAAATATTACGGCCCTACGATGACTGGTTCAGCTTTAAAAATTCGTCAAAGTTTGCAAAAGCAGTATGGTCTTTTTGGCATTTGTCAAAATAAGACTTTTGATCGACGTTTTCTCAAAAACGCCTGAACCGATTTTAGAAATTTAAAGCCATTTGATGTATTTCGATGAGGACTATCGTTTGTCAGTTTTGTGCAACGATCTGCCAAGCCGTTTCTTTGTAATTTGAAAAAAAACTTTTCGTCGACATTTAAGCTCACCTACCGAACGATTTTAAAAAATCAAAAACTGTTCGAAAGATATTAGTTGGGAATGATAAGACTGATTATTTTAGGTGAAAATCTACCGAGCCGTTTTCTTGTAATTAACTGTTGAAAAAAAGTGTTAAATTTTTCGTCGACATTTAAGCTCATCCTACCGAACCGATTTTAAACAATCAAAAACTGTTCGAAAGATATCATTTGGGAATGATGCTGATAAATTTTAGGTGAAAATCTACCGAGCCGTTTTCTTGCAATTAACTGTTAAAAAAAGTGTTAAATTTTCGTCGACATTTTAAGCTCATCCTACCGAACCGATTTTAAACAATCAAAAACTGTTCGAAAGATATCATTTGGGAATGATGCTGATAAATTTAGGTGAAAATCTACCGAGCCGTTTTCTTGTATTACTGTTGAAAAAAGTGTTAAATTTTCGTCGACATTTAAGCTCATCCTACCGAACCGATTTTAAAAAATCAAAAACTGTTCGAAAGATATCATTTGGGATGATGCTGATTAATTTTAGGTGAAAATCTACCGAGCCGTTTTCTTGTAATTTATTGTTGAAAAAAAATTTAAGCCGATTTTCATGGCACTTTTTTTGGCGATATACATCATGGTCTTATAGAACTTACTGTAATATTATGGCCTTACACATAGTTTAATTTTACAAATTCGTCAAAGTTTGCTAAAATTATTATATCGTTTTTTTTTCAAAGCAGGATTGATAAAGAATATTATTTACACTTTTTTTTCATTAAGTCGATTATTTACACATATCGGGAAGTTCATGTAACTTGCCTCAAGGCTAAATACCAACCAACTAGTTTATTTTATATTTATATAAGGGGGCTTGGTGATATTCAAAATTATCCTAGAAAATTTAGTCATTACGAAAAAAATGGTATAATTTTTTAATTT
>NW_020539646.1:0-17452 GCF_003426905.1 Ctenocephalides felis
CGCTGATGGAGAAAGAATGGATTTTTTCTCTGATCTCCAATTGTACTCCCTTTTTCTCGTTGCCAATGCGAGTTCTTCAATTTAATTCCGCATCAATATACGCTTGTCTAGATATTTATCAGCTATAAATATCCATCATTAGATACTTCGCAATTAATTAATCGTTATGAATTCGTAAACATCATCTTTGGAATGATGCCAAACCGTCAATCTGTCAGTATGATGGCAAAACAACCATCATTCGTTGGGAATAACGCGTTCCGACGGAGGAGAAAGTGTTTTATACGGCGATCGTGCCATCTCCCAGCCTGCACGAGATTTCTTTTTGACGAGCCCGATTATTAAAAAAATATTCCGTAATAAATTGCACGATGGAAGAATCAAATTAAACACGAATGTAATGGAATTATATCAATAAAAATTATTTGAAAATTGATAATGTATAAGTGTTTCCTTATGATGAGAGTCACGGTAATAAAAGAACTTTGAAAAAAACAGTGGTGACGAGTGTAATCGTCCATCACAGTTAGATGTGATGGACGATCAGAACAATATCTCAAAAAAACGAGATCTATAAATTTTTTTATTTTGAAAATTTATTCGAGATTTTTATAAATCAACCGCGGAGTGGCTTGAAAAATGACTCCAGATTCACATTTTTGTTCTAGGAAGAAATTAGCCTTTTTAATGAACAAGAAATACCAGCATGGCTGTTACATTTTTTTTGAGCTTAAGTATTTCCTACCAGCATAAATTTTTCTTTGACATACTTATGATCAATATTAACTAAACAGTACACAAACGCAACAATTTAATATATTAACATATAAGGGTGTCCCAACTCAACGTCAAGTCAAATTCGAGAGAGAGTCTTGTAACTTTCATAAAAAAGTTAGAAAATTTTTAAGATTTCTTATTACCTGCATAATTTTTATTTGGGTCTAACAATCAGTGCACGATTGTAATAATCAAATATAAATATAATAATATAATAAACGGGTGTCCCAGAATCAACGTCAAGCCAAATTCGGGAGATAGTATTGCAACTATCATAAAAAAAACGTTTGAATTTTTTTTGGTCAACTTAAGATTTTTTTTACCACCATAAATTATTCTCTGGGATGAAATGACCAATATGAGCAATCAGTGCACGATTGTAATAAGCAAATATAAATATAATAATATAATATACAA
The DNA here is from genome assembly GCF_003426905.1 of Ctenocephalides felis. NCBI lineage: Eukaryota > Metazoa > Arthropoda > Insecta > Siphonaptera > Pulicidae > Ctenocephalides > Ctenocephalides felis. The sequence goes on from NW_020539646.1 coordinate 1,195, forward strand.
GGTGTCTCAGAACTCAACATCAAGCCGAACTCGAGTGAAAGGAATTGATCATAACTAAATTAGAAAAAAAATCCATGTAGTTTGAAAATTATGGGCTTTTAAGTGTAACTAGAACTTTGATTTCGTATTTAGACATTTTTCACAGATGTTAAAAATATATAACTAAAGTACTAAATTTTTGTGAGCAAGTTTAACTGTAACACGTTTGTCATTAACTATTTATTCAATTTATCTGAGAACGATCTAGTAATTAGTAACTAAGATTGTTATTCTTTATAACAAAATTTATGAAACCGTCAAAAATAATCTTATCCAAGTGTTGCCATTATCAATTAGGATAATCTTTCAAACATTATTAGTTTTTTTTTTTAAATTCGCTTTCGACAATTAACGACAAAATTATTAATTTATTGAGTTAGCATTTTTTTATCATAATTTCGATTTATGAAAACCTTAATCAAATCAATCAGTCAAAATCAAATCAGAATAATATAAATGCATTATATTTTATATTAAAATATTGTAAAAATACTACTAAACTAAATACTTGTATTAAATATTAAAATTAATGATTAGAATAATCTGTATAGCACTTGCCAGATTTTTTTTATTTGCTTTTATGAATTAACAGAAAAAATAGAATTGAATCATAACTCGGTAATGTAAATTTTATTTATTGTAATCAAATCTTAGCTCAGAAATGTAAATAAATTTTTCATAAATATTTTGTTAAATCTTCTAAAGCCAAAGAAGTAGGATAATATTAAATCATGTAACTATTACTAAAAATACATACTCTAAATTTAAAGAATTTAATTGTAATATGACGTACACTAATCAATTGCTCATAAAGTGCTCAAGCACTTTTTTTAAAACATCAAACTTCTTTTGTTATAGTTTAAGCCTTTAAAACTGCAATCAGCAAACAAAAATCATTAATGGCTTTTATTTACTTGTTATGTACTTAAAAATTGTACTTTCCAAAGGAAAAATGACAAAACGTCCACATTTTTGCCAAAAATCCTAAACTGATTTTAAAAATTTCAAAAATGTTTTTAAATAGTTGGTTGGTAATTGGTCTGATCAGAAAAGATATCCAGCCAGGACACATAAAGAAAAATTAATGCAACTTGCATCAAGGCAAAGTGCCATTTACATCTAGTTTATTTAATAGTAAATGTTGTATTTGATCTTTATTTAAAATCTATTAACAATCGTTACCTTTATATTTGATCTAGCAATTAAAACTTGAAAAAATACTTTAATTGTATATGTATTTAAAGTTAATTCCAATGATTTCTTAAATGCAACAACAAAATAAATACAAACTAATTAACAACATCATTGTCTTATTATTGTTGTTGTTGTTAATTTTTTCTGTGATTTTGTCCAAGTACCATGTATTGTTCATTTTCTTCTCAATTAACTACTTAGAAGGACGACACTGGTCAAAGACAATGGTAAATCATGTTTAAATTTTACGATGGAAATTATCGTCAAAACGATTTGGCTTTGATAACTGTTATTATATTAAATGTGAATGTTAATTATGGGAAGATGATAATTGGAATTTAATTAAGAAATACATCTGCTACATAAGTTTGTTATTACATAGATATTTTATAAACAAAAAGTCAATTAATCGTTGTATAGATCATAATAAGATCGGCTGAGTACTCGCTGAAGATCAAAAACAAAATTCTAATGTGAAATTAAATATTTTAAAATAAAATTTTTGGCAAATTATTATTATAATAAAGTTTCTGTAATTATAGTTTTATCAACTCTGAATGGTATGTTAGGATAATTTTAATAATTTAATTTGGAATTTTTAAATATATTTCATAATTAATTATTTTATTTATATCTACTACTCATGTTTGTTATAACATACCTAGGCATTTTATTATTTAGTGGATCAGAAATATTTGTTTTCATAACAAGATCGTCTGAGTACCCACTAAAATTTAAAATAGTGCCTATCTTATATATAAAATTCTTCTGATCGTAAAGTCCAAGATTACGTTAAAGCAAATTACTTTTCCCCGTAAATATTATTTCTATCATATCAAATAACCTTCTTTTCTCCAACTAGAATCTTCTCACGACTAAGGCAGGATCATCGTAGTTATCTAATCGTAAAATATATGAAATGAGAAATAACTTTCGCAATATCAGACATATATGATCAGAGAAGCATATGGAATCCAGGTGGTATTTCAATACCAAATATAAATAGTAGCATCGTTATATTGTAAATAACAGATGGTACATTGGTTCTAAATATTTTGCTGTCATCTTTTTTTTGTCAGTTATTAGTAACAAACTAAAATTTTATTGATTTGTTTTTGAATCATCCTAAATTGAAGACATAAAATTGCTAGTGCAATACGGGGTTTTAAAATAATTAAGGCATGTCTTCTTAATAAATAATTGGGTTTTTTGAAAATAACTTAATAATTGTCCTAAATTGAAGACATAAAATTGCTAGTGCAATACGGGTTTTTAAAATAATTAAGGCATGTCTTCTTAATAAATAATTGGGATTTTTGAAAATAACTTTATAATTTACTAACTGGGCTAAAAATGGAATGGTGCGGCGTAATGGTCAGCTCGATATCAAGCAGGTATCAAATTTCTACTAGAGTTTATAGATGAAGTGACCCCATACGTCCCGTTTCGGCAGGGGCAGTCCCGGGTTTTTCTAAAAGCAATATTTGTTCCGGATTTAGATCTTTTGTCCCGTATTATACTGATTTTTCGAAAAATAATGAGTAAATATTAATAATTTTTTCTTGTATCATTAAATAGCATTTGATATTTTAAGGACCCCCTGCCCCCGTCTTGTCCCGTCTCGTCCCGGATTAGTATAACTAAAAATTGTTGTCGCGGTTTTGGCTTAAAAAATATGGTTATCTTATTATAGAACTCAACTAGTGGGGCGCATGGTATCGTGCCTTAAGGCAAATTGCTGGAACTGGCACCTTTTGCTCCGTATCTTTGAAACTGCTAGACCTGCCTTCACCAAAAACTAATCAGCACGTCTCCTTATCAACAGCAATCGAATGTTTTTTTGAATAATTGAAATCGATTGATCCGTGTTCCCGAAATCGTCGACGAAAATTTGAATCCGCACACACATGCACACACATACACACACACATACATCTATGTTTTTCTAAGGTATGCCAAAATGTTCAGAAACCTCTGAAACGTAAAAAAAATCATTTTCGATTTTTTTTTTGTGATTACTATAACTTACCCTATGCGAACCTAACTAAATAATTGTCTATTTGTCTATTTGACCATTTCAAATAGGACGAAAACAGAACATCAGTCACATTCAGTATATTCAAAAATAACTATCGTAATTTCAAAACCATACATAATTCTATCTAGTTAATTTATAAATTTTATAAATATTTCAATTATGAACAGTTGTAGAAATCCAAGCTGCCCTTTTGAAAAAGAAGCAAATCGCTTCTTCTTCAGTCGTTTACTATGACCATAAATTCAAGGTTGGTACAGATGCGTGTGCGTGCTGTTCACCTACTTTTCCCGATACAAGAAGCAACTTGTTTTTCCCACCGTCATCTTCTAAATTAATAGTATACCTAGTACCTACTATGTATGTATGTACTACACTCCATCATCAATATCATCATCATCATCACTGAGTTTTCATCGCGGAGATTAGAACATCAGATCCAATCGTTGGAGATCTGGATGATCTTTCAATGCAGTTATTCTAATGCATATCCGCTTAGGAGATCATAGATGGACAAACAGTTAAAAAGTAACATTCTATTGTATAAATTTATTGTTTTGCATTTTTAACTTCCTGAAGGAAGGGCTTGTTTTTCTTAGAAAATCCGATTTCCGATTATGTTATGGGGCATTCTAGTGCAGAAATTAAAAAAAAAATGCATTTTTAACTTCCCGAAGGAAGAGCTTGTCTACGCTTGAAAATCTTATTGATAAAGGGGTTATTCTAGTGTGGACTTTTCAAAAAAAAATTTTTGTTTTTAATATTTTCAAAGCTTAGTTATTCAAGAATGTGTATACGAGAGGATTTTATTAAAATCTAAATAATTTTTGGAAATATACAACTTCCTTTCCCAAAATTATTTTTAAATAAGATGTCCAGGATGTCTCGAGTTCTACTAGACCGATTTACTTGAAATTTTCAGAGGATCTTTCTTGTAGACTTCTCTCTGGCACATACCAGTCTCATCCCTAAATTTCAATTTTTACTATTTTTAAAAATTCGAGAAGCTCGAAAAGGTGGTAAGGAAATGGTCTTTTCTTTTGCCACCATGTCGTCATTTTGTCAATTGCACTGAATCCTAGTATTTTCCATTACGACATCATTTTAAATTAATCCTTTTTTTGAATTCCATTTGGATTACCAGGAGGGTTGCAATCTTGGGCATGGTCACGTGCCAATATTTTGGGACCCCCCACCACTTCAACAACTGCTAATTTTTTATAATGATTTCATAAATATAAATATTATATATTTTTTAAATTAATAACTTTATTTTACTTATTTCTTGTTAAATCAATCATTAAAAAGAAATAGTAAAAAATCTTTTGCCTTCATTCACAATAAATCAAAAATATCCTAAGATTCATGTCTCTCTACACTAGAATACCTTCTTGATCTTATTGATTATTTTCAAATATCGGAAATTCTCTTCGACCTAAAGAAAAAATGCCACTTATACTTGGTAAAAAGTTAATTTCAGTATTATTGCAAGTTTTTTAAATTGTTTTGTTTTTTTATGATTATAAATATGGATGAAATTAATTTGTTTGGATTTTCCTTATTTAAAAATGGTTTAATTTAATTTTAACATGAGTTTCAGGTGTAAAATTGTATAACTAATAATTAAAGCAAATCTACAAAATGGACATTAAACGAATAACAAAATCTTACTTACGATAAGCAATAAAGAATGGAATTAATCTTAAAATCATAAAAATCTGTGCAAAAGATGTTATCTGTCTTTTTAAATCTATATATATAAAAGAGGATCGCTTTATGTGCTAACACTTATAACTCACGAACGGCTGAACCGATTTAGATGAAAATTGGCAGGGAGGTAGTTTAGAGCCAGGAGAAGGACTTAGGATACTTTTATCCCGATTTTCAGTTTAATTGATAGTATATTTATATATATATATATAAAAAATACTAGCTAGCCCGGCCACGCGTTGCTGTGGCTCAGTAATTGGTGGCAGAGAGGTAGTTTAGAGCCCGTTTTTCATTCTAATTCAGAATTAATTATTTATAAACTATCCATGTAGTTTATTCAATCTATGATACTATATATATATATATATATATATATATATATATATATATAAGGTGAAGTGAAGTTTAATAATAATGCCGCGACCAAGACTGAAAAAGAGCATTACTTACATTTACATGTACATTTTGTCGAATAACTTATTCCCAGTTATAATTTCCCAGAATTTATCAAAGAATGGTTAGTAATATATGAAGGTACGGGGTTAAAAGTTTCACGACCAAAGTGTCAAAATCCAGTAAAGCTGAAGCATTGTTTAACAACATTATTTGAAAGTGAAGGGAGAAAGATGTATAACCAGCTATAACCTTGATTCTTATGACTTTGATATTGGGAGATAAACGGTCATCTTTGAAAATCCATAGTAAAAGTATTTTCTTCTGTTGGTAGCTTTTTAGCATTAGTTAAAAATGTAATTATTTTGTAAAATAATTATTAATTTATTATTGTTTATTGTTTTTATAATACCTCATTGTATATAGCATTCAAACAACACATCCTTATACACTTATAGTATTAATATTTTTGATTCTCTAGAAATTGTTTAGAATATACCTTACTTAGCAAAACAACGTTTGCCGGGTCAGCTACTTTTATACAAAAGCCTTAAAATTCACTATTTTTGTTTTGTTAAACTTCCTAGTCACAAACGTGATTTTTATTTATTTTTGTGAACGTTTTCTAACAAATGTAATATTTTTATTTCTTTTTGTAAACGTTTTCTAGTAAAAGACAATATTCATCAATGTAGAAAATATATATTAAAAGGTATAATAAAAAACATAAAATATTTACAAAAAATTAATATAGTATCTTATTTAAAAATATCTAAAATTATTTTTTATAAATTGAACTAATTTGAATAGTTTTTTTTAAATTGTTAAGAGAAAGATATGGACAATCATTTTTTTTAAAAAAATAGTAAGTCTCTATATTAATTCAAAGTAAATTCTAGAGTTTTTGGTAAAGATTTTAAGTTATAAAAACATCTGAAAGCTACTAGTAAATTTGTGGCAATACAAGTCGGCGTTGGTTTTGTAATTACTAAATGAATTTATTACAAATTGATAAATCATTTTGTTCGACTAATTATTGTTAAATAGATTTTCTATAGTTGGAAGTCCCTGTATTTATCCGAGATGACTCATTATTTATAAACAATCATCAAACGGCTATTATAATCGTAAATTATGCTTTTATACATATATAATTCAAAGTTGTTACTGGTTGTTGAGTAATAATCTACGTCGGAAAATTAGCGATTACATTATATCATTATTTATTCAACAAGCTATATAAAGAAGAAAGCTAATTTGTTTTAAAGACGAATAAATGTTCTGATCAATGATAACTACTTTTGTTGAAATAAAACGAGTTTTTCATAATAATAACAACAATGTGCATGGGAATAATAAACATTTATTGGTAATAATTATCCAGAATTAATTGTTTTATGGAATTTTTTGTTATCACTATTGGACTTCTAATCAGGTTTTTCTATTGGGCTTTATATTCAATTTAGGTTTTATATTGGCTTCAGACAGTTTGATGCCAAGCAGCAGTATGATAGAATTCACTTGAAAATATAGATGTCAATATGTTTCTAAAAAAGCTTTTACTCGGCATTGCTGCACCAATAAAAAAAAATTCATCACAAGGGACCACCGCCTGGGTTGCCATCTGTTTAATATTAAAATGTCAGCTCATACAACTCGTTATTTCTGAAATATATCTATCTATTATATAACCACCAAGAAATTCTACCCAATCTTACTTTTTTATCAAATCTTTTCCAAATTCACGGTACCCGAACATCAATTCATTAAGAGTCTCGGTATCTTCTCCGATTGTTCACTGAAGGTCTTCAAATATTGCACGGTTCTTACTTACCATCATTGACCATTGTTAAGTGGAAGATTCAACTACTGAAAATATTTCCCAACAATGGCGAAAAAAAAATTAAATAAGATACCAGATAGATAGCACCATTACGAGGTGCGCTGGTGTGCGACCAGGTGGAACATATTGAATATTATTAGTAAACACAGACAGAATTATGAATATCGGAAAATCGAATTGTGCAAAATGGAAATGAGGTAGAAAGTTGGGAGTTAATTGTTGAAGACTTATTCAATAAGTGTTAAAGTCGATTTCGACTTGCATGAAGAAGTCATAAATTTTTAAAATATCTTTAGATGTTTTACAAAATCATTCATTTGAATGTTCAAATACTTTCTATGTTTGACGAATTAAATTTTTCTAATAGGTTCGAAATATCTATTGAAATAGTAGTGACGAATGAGCCTTAAGAAACTTCGATTTTTTTTAAGTGAACTATATTCTTTCACTAAATATGTTAGCAACTACCTGCACTTCTGTCCACATAATTACGACAAAAAGAAAAATTTCATTTCCCTGAAAATAGTCAAAAAAGTAATGCAAAGTTCTAAGAATAGGTAAGCTCTTGGAAAGGATAACACTCAATATGTTGTGCTCAAAAATCTACCACCAAAAGCATTGATCCTATTTACTAAAATTATGAACTCTATTTTCAAACTAGTATATCAAAAATCGATCGAAAAACCAACCTAGTGGGCTGCATGGCATCGTGCCTTAAGGCAAATTGCTGGAACTTCCCGTACGATAATTAAAGATCTTGGTACGGAATCCAAAAAAAGATACACAAAATGTGCACACATTATTAAAATCTCTTTAAAATATCTGCCATTATTTTAACTTATTTCAATTGAGAGTCCATAACCGGTGGACCTGCCTTCTCAAAAATTTTACCAGTTGTTCATTTTGTCAATTCAAGTAAAATGTTTTTAGAATTATTAAAATCGGATGCTCTGTTCTCTTAAAAACTGAGTTACCGTTTTCGCCAAAAACTAATCAGCACGCCTCCTTATCAATACGAATCGAATGTTTTTTGAATTATTCAAATCATTGATCAGTGTTCCCGAAATCGTCGACGAAAATTTGTATCCGCACACATACATACATCCATTTTTTCTAAGGTATGCCAAAACCTTCAGAAACCTTTGAAACGTAAAGATCTATAAAAATTTTCATTTTCGATTTTTTTGCGATTACTATAACTTACCCTACGGAAAGTTAACAAACCTAATCACTTTCCTAAATGTATGATGTGTAATAATGTGTGATGATTTTATATTTAACCCGAAGGAGAGGTTTGTTTCTGCCAGAAAATTCTATTTCCTAATTTTGTACATTCTTTAAGTTTTAAGTCATTCTGAATAAACAATTGTAAGAATGACATCTGGCCTTATGATGTATATCAAATGCCAATAAATAAAAAAAAAGATAAATAAAATAAAAGTTTAGTATCAAAATTAGAACAATTATGTGTGTGTATGTGATGAGTCTATTTTTGATCTTTTTGTCGAGGTTTTCTCAAAAACGGCTGAACCGATTTCTAATTAATGGAAACGCGTTGTGTAGTTTTGAGAGACCATCAAACCAGATTTTTTTTATAATTAGCAAAAAAGTGCAAAATTTGTCGTTCATCATTTAGTCTAAAATCCTGGAGAGATTGTTTAATTCAAAAACTGATAGAAATTATTTTATAGAAATCGTGTTGACTAGTTTTTGGTAAATATAGACTTCGTAATTATTTTTTAATTTTTTTTTATGAACTTTATGAAGGTCATGCTTCAATGTTTTGCTGCACCAATGCCGGGCAAGGGCTATTTTCACTTGGAAGCATATTGCTTTCTATATTTCCAAGTGAAAACCATTGTCACGACTGCTTGACAACAAGCTGCCCGAACTAGGTCTCGAAACTTGGGCATTTTTAATATTATTGAACTATTTTTCTTTTAGACAAATGCAAATTTTAAGTGCAAGGCTGTACACAATTAGTTCAATTCTATATTGCAATTTTTTTTCAAACCGACTAATAATATGAATTGTTGCATATAAAACAAATTTATCTTCTCTTCCATAATTTCCAAGAACGATTATAAAATCATTCATAATTCACGAAGTAATTCTGGCGATCTCTTATGATGATTTACATGCAATAAATACATGTTAGTGCATCGGATGCAAAAGTTTAATGTTAAGTGCATACAAGTTTTGCAAATTGGCTAAATGCCGATGTTAATGCAAGTTTTCACTAACTTTCTACCTTTCTCAGTGTGCCAACAACTACCATATGATCTGATGTGATCTGATTCGATTTCATATGACAGATCTGTAATTATCTACCTTGGTACATTTAGAATTTTCACTCTCTTTCAAGTGGATAAACCATTTTCCATTTTCTGTAATGGATTTACTGGAAAATCGGCAATCCACAATGATATTGACCAAGTCTAAACAAAATGCATTTATTTCGTTAACTTTTTTGGACTTTTTGACATAATTAACTTTCCCAAGGAGAAGTCCAAAAATCCGTTTTGCTAATTATATGTTTTCTCGACGTTTCAAGTCATTCTGAATCGAATGAGCCCAAATTTGGAAAAAGTATCTGTGTAAATCGATCCCCCGAAAGCGTGGACGAATAATTGTATCCATACACACACACATCCATTTGTTAAGAAACCTTCAAAACGTGAAGATATGCAAAAAATTTCAATTTCATTTTTTGGACAATTACAATAACTTACCCAACAATGGGAAGTTAATAAGTACAAAAGATATCAATCTTTTTTCACTATGGTAAATTTAGAGTCATTATCTTCTTTAAGACAGACAAATAATTTTCATTGCCTTTTTGTAATCGATTGAGTGTCAAATTTATTGTCGAAAATGATATTCACAAATATAAAACAAAATGTGTTAAAATATTAAACAAATTATCAAGTTTTTTGTGAGAAACGAGGGTTGGAACCCTTTTTAATAAACTTAAGTGTTAAGTTTGAAAATGCTTGAGCATATCAAGCTAATCTATGTTTTTATAACAATAATCATAATTTAATTAATAATGTGCGAATAGTTTTTTAAAAAAAAATATGTGGGTTGGTATTTATATTCTCAATACTTATTATTTTCAATATATAAACTTCTTAGCTATAATTTAGAGAGTGAAAAAATGTTTTATAAGTGACCTTAGAAAAAACGTGAGCAAGATAATGCATTTCTGGATGCACAATTTTCAATCCAATATAAATCACCAATATTTAATCGGATTTTTGTAGAAATTATATAATTACAAATGTAATTTTAATAATAACTATTAATCGATACCTGATTATCATAATCCAATCGTACATTTTGAGATTCCATAGCCAGCAAATCACTTTTGTCATCATTTTCTTGATCTTCACATGAAATATTGTTTATAAAAACTACCAAAAGCACAAAACTGCAAAATAGTAAATTTTTTGAACCCATTTTGCAAAATATATTGTTATTACACTTGTGCACTGAGGATCAACTTATATTTTCACATTATTTAGTTGTTTTCACTTTGAATATCACCATATTTATTTTTACAAAATTTTAAAATCAAAAATTAAAAACACATTAGAATTGATAAAATAAATCTATATGTATGAACCAAAATTTTATTTGGTAATAAGAATAATTGGTATAAAATATTGTAGTTAGTAATTTGCAGCATTTAATTTTTTAATTTAAATAAGAATTATTCAAGTTTGTTTATATTTCAATAATTTATTAAATTATAGCTTCTAGTGCAATGTTGAAGTTCTAATCCAAATATTTATTTTGCAATTGCTAATTTTAAATTTAATTTTTAACGACACTTTTGAAATTTTGTCTTAAACACTATATAGATTTTTAAGGGTTTTTATGTACACGGATTAATATAATCACGTGATTTATTTAACACTAGTCCAACAAACCTATTTATTTTACATTTGTTCTTTTTACTGAAAAGTGAAGAACCACCATTTTCAACAGCAAAAATTAACTTTTGGGTAAAATTTGCAATTAAACCTTGTAGATTTTCAGTGTTACTATTTCATAAAAATTAATATAAATATAATGTTGGATATATATTTTTTTTAATTATTATTTTTTGTTCCGATGGTATCCGACAGACGGTCGGTTAATGAGTGAATGCGCGTGGTCTGAAAAAGCTCTTTCACCGCAACGAATTAACACCGAAAGTGGGGATTTGTTTATAAATTATATGCGAAATATATATATAATAATAATTGTTGTAATTGATTGATTGGAATGTGTCTGGCCGAAGGCAGGTCCAACGGGCAGGAGCACTACTTTAAATTTTAAAATTTTAAGACAGGATCTTAAGGGGCGCCCATTAAGTGTGAGGCTTTTACGGGACCGGGGGTTTGACAAAAAATCACGAGAAATCAAGTGCGGGAAGAAGGTGTCTAGTAAGATATCACGTGTTTATTTTTTACCTAAATTTGCAAAAAAAAGATACGATTTTTTTCTAAATTTGTTCAAAAAAAAGGGTTAATTTTATATATCACTGTGTATCACCAAGGGATAAGGGTCCAAAAATTTCTAAAAAAATCGATCACGTGATTAATGGACGCCCCCTTAGAACTTACAGAAAGCAATTAAAGAATTCTGATATATCTATATTAAATTAAAATTTGAAAAATTTGTATGTAGGATAATATATCTATAGATACTACTAGTACCTGCATATTATTTTGTCGTTTCGTGTTAATTTTAGAGGTTCTTTTTGGTCCTTTCTGAAGCCCATGTCATGATTCATATAATTTTAACATAATGAAAATATTTCATCAAATTAAAATCAATTAACATTTTTAATAGATCATTTGAATCATCACTTTATATTTCCTAAATTGTTTTTTTTTATGCAATACCGAATTTATGATAACTAATTTATTAACTTCCCGTAGGGCAAGTTATAGTAATCGCAAAAAAATCAAAAATGATCCATCCATTTTTTCTATGGTATGCCAAAATATTCAGAAACCTCTGAAACGTAATCAAATTTGAAATCAAATTTTAAAATTCCAAAGAATTTGTAGGCTATTTGATTTGCTTATGGGAAATCCATTTAATCGTCAAAAACACTCTAACGAATAAATAGTAAAATAAAACTATGAGTAGTAAACGTAGAATTTTAAATATTACAAAAAACAATCTATAAATGATAGAGTAGTGTTCGTAGTAAACGTAGTACTACGAGTAGTAATCGTAGTACTACGACTAGTAATCGTAGTACTACGTGTAGTAATCGTAGTACTACGAGTAGTAAACGTAGTTACAATAAAGGAATTAAAAATGGTATACGAGGAGTATTCAATGAATGAATGAGTAGTAATCGTAGTACTACGAGTAGTAAACTTAGTACTACGAGTAGTAATCGTAGTACTACGAGTAGTATGCGTAGTTGCAATAAAGGAATTAAAAATGGTATACGAGGAGTATTCAATGAATGAATGAGTAGTAATCGTAGTACTACGAGTAGTAAACTTAGTACTACGAGTAGTAATCGTAGTACTACGAGTAGTATGCGTAGTTACAATGAAGGAATTAATAATAGTATACGAGGAGTATTCAATGAATGAATGAGTAGTAATCGTAGTACTACGAGTAGTATACTTAGTACTACGAGTAGTAATCGTAGTACTACGAGTAGTATGCGTAGTTACAATGAAGGAATTAGTAATAGTATACGAGGAGTATTCAATGAATGAATGAGTAGTAATCGTAGTACTACGAGTAGTAAACTTAGTACTACGAGTAGTAATCGTAGTACTACGAGTAGTATGCGTAGTTGCAATAAAGGAATTAAAAATGGTATACGAGGAGTATTCAATGAATGAATGAGTAGTAATCGTAGTACTACGAGTAGTAAACGTAGTTACAATAAAGGAATTAAAAATGGTATACGAGGAGTATTCAATGAATGAATGAGTAGTAATCGTAGTACTACGAGTAGTAAACTTAGTACTACGAGTAGTAATCGTAGTACTACGAGTAGTATGCGTAGTTGCAATAAAAGAATTAAAAATGGTATACGAGGAGTATTCAATGAATGAATGAGTAGTAATCGTAGTACTACGAGTAGTATACTTAGTACTACGAGTAGTAATCGTAGTACTACGAGTAGTATGCATAGTTACAATGAAGGAATTAATAATAGTATACGAGGAGTATTCATGAATGAATGAGTAGTAATCGTAGTACTTCGAGTAGTATACTTAGTACTACGAGTAGTAATCGTAGTACTACGAGTAGTATGCGTAGTTACAATGAAGGAATTAGTAATAGTATACGAGGAGTATTCAATGAATGAATGAGTAGTAATCGTAGTACTACGAGTAGTTACTTAGTACTACGAGTAGTAATCGTAGTACTACGAGTAGTATGCGTAGTTACAATGAAGGAATTAAAAATAGTATACGAGGAGTATTCAATGAATGAATGAGTAGTAATCGTAGTACTACGAGTAGTATACTTAGTACTACGAGTAGTAATCGTAGTACTACGAGTAGTATGCATAGTTACAATGAAGGAATTAATAATAGTATACGAGGAGTATTCATGAATGAATGAGTAGTAATCGTAGTACTTCGAGTAGTATACTTAGTACTACGAGTAGTAATCGTAGTACTACGAGTAGTATGCGTAGTTACAATGAAGGAATTAGTAATAGTATACGAGGAGTATTCAATGAATGAATGAGTAGTAATCGTAGTACTACGAGTAGTATACTTAGTACTACGAGTAGTAATCGTAGTACTACGAGTAGTATGCGTAGTTACAATGAAGGAATTAATAATAGTATACGAGGAGTATTCAATGAATGAATGAGTAGTAATCGTAGTACTACGAGTAGTATACTTAGTACTACGAGTAGTAATCGTAGTACTACGAGTAGTATGCGTAGTTACAATGAAGGAATTAATAATAGTATACGAGGAGTATTCAATGAATGAATGAGTAGTAATCGTAGTACTACGAGTAGTATACTTAGTACTACGAGTAGTAATCGTAGTACTACGAGTAGTATGCGTAGTTACAATGAAGGAATTAATAATAGTATACGAGGAGTATTCAATGAATGAATGAGTAGTAATCGTAGTACTTCGAGTAGTATACTTAGTACTACGAGTAGTAATCGTAGTACTTCGAGTAGTATGCATAGTTACAATGAAGGAATTAATAATAGTATACGAGGAGTATTCAATGAATGAATGAGTAGTAATCGTAGTACTACGAGTAGTATACTTAGTACTACGAGTAGTAATCGTAGTACTACGAGTAGTATGCGTAGTTACAATGAAGGAATTAATAATAGTATACGAGGAGTATTCAATGAATGAATGAGTAGTAATCGTAGTACTTCGAGTAGTATACTTAGTACTACGAGTAGTAATCGTAGTACTACGAGTAGTATGCATAGTTACAATGAAGGAATTAATAATAGTATACGAGGAGTATTCAATGAATGAATAAGTAGTAATCGTAGTACTTCGAGTAGTAAACGTAGTACTACGAGTAGTAAACGTAATACTACGTGTAGTAATCGTAGTACTACGAGTAGTAAACTTAGTACTACGAGTAGTAATCGTAGTACTACGAGTAGTATGCGTAGTTACAATGAAGGAATTAATAATAGTATACGAGGAGTATTCAATGATGAATGAGTAGTAATCGTAGTACTACGAGTAGTTACTTAGTACTACGAGTAGTAATCGTAGTACTTCGAGTAGTATACTTAGTACTACGAGTAGTAATCGTAGTACTACGAGTAGTATGCATAGTTACAATGAAGGAATTAATAATAGTATACGAGGAGTATTCAATGAATGAATGAGTAGTAATCGTAGTACTTCGAGTAGTAAACGTAGTACTACGAGTAGTAAACGTAATACTACGTGTAGTAATCGTAGTACTACGAGTAGTAATCGTAGTACTACGAGTAGTATGCATAGTTACAATGAAGGAATTAATATAGTATACGAGGAGTATTCATGAATGAATGAGTAGTAATCGTAGTACTTCGAGTAGTATACTTAGTACTACGAGTAGTAATCGTAGTACTCGAGTAGTATACTTAGTACTACGAGTAGTAATCGTAGTACTACGAGTAGTATGCATAGTTACAATGAAGGAATTAATAATAGTATACGAGGAGTATTCAATGAATGAATGAGTAGTAATCGTAGTACTTCGAGTAGTAAACGTAGTACTACGAGTAGTAATCGTAGTACTACGAGTAGTAAACTTAGTACTACGAGTAGTAATCGTAGTACTACGAGTAGTATGCGTAGTTACAATGAAGGAATTAAAAATGGTATACGAGGAGTATTCAATGAATGAATGAGTAGTAATCGTAGTACTACGAGTAGTATACTTAGTACTACGAGTAGTAATCGTAGTACTACGAGTAGTATGCCTAGTTACAATGAAGGAATTAATAATAGTATACGAGGAGTATTCAATGAATGAATGAGTAGTAATCGTAGTACTTCGAGTAGTAAACGTAGTACTACGAGTAGTAATCGTAGTACTACGAGTAGTAAACTTAGTACTACGAGTAGTAATCGTAGTACTACGAGTAGTATGCGTAGTTACAATGAAGGAATTAATAATAGTATACGAGGAGTATTCAATGAATGAATGAGTAGTAATCGTAGTACTACGAGTAGTAATCGTAGTACTACGAGTAGTATGCATAGTTACAATGAAGGAATTAATAATAGTATACGAGGAGTATTCATGAATGAATGAGTAGTAATCGTAGTACTTCGAGTAGTATACTTAGTACTACGAGTAGTAATCGTAGTACTTCGAGTAGTATACTTAGTACTACGAGTAGTAATCGTAGTACTACGAGTAGTATGCGTAGTTACAATGAAGGAATTAATAATAGTATACGAGGAGTATTCATGAATGAATGAGTAGTAATCGTAGTACTTCGAGTAGTATACTTAGTACTACGAGTAGTAATCGTAGTACTACGAGTAGTATGCGTAGTTACAATGAAGGAATTAGTAATA
>NW_020539647.1:0-14156 GCF_003426905.1 Ctenocephalides felis
AGAATATATTTATTTAAAGTATATAAAAGTGAGCTTTAGAACTTTAGCCATAATTAAAATTGAAATCTGAGTTATTATCGATATACAAAAAAAAAAAATTTGAAAAAAAATTGAAATAATTATTTTTCCATAAGCAATTGTTTTGTCAACACAGGCATTTTTTTAAAATCATTCAAATCGGATACTTAGTTCTATCAAAAAACCCCATTTTTGTACATTTAGCTCTGTGTCTTCAAAATGGCTAGATCTACCTCTACCAAAAACTAATCACCACATCTCCCCGTCATTACGAATTGAAAGTTTTTCAGATAATACAAATCTGATCCGTGGTTGGTTGATCCGTGCGCCCGAAAACGTGAACGATAAAATGTGGACACACAACACACACACATCCATTTTTTCTGAGGTATGCCAAAATTTTCAAAAACCTCTGAAAGGTGAAGATAGCAAAAAAAATTATTTTCGATTTTCGGCCCATTACTATAACTTACCCTAAAGCTGAAAATATCATTTGAGTCAAGATTTGTATATGGTTCAAAAGGCAAAAAAGCTGTATTGATGTATTTATTTAGCAAATGTGATAAAAATGTATCATAAAAAGAACTGAGTTTGACCGATCGATGAATTGAAAACTTTAAATATAAATTACTATCAAAAAAATTTATTACAAAAATGATTAGAAATTATTTAATCTTGATGACAGATTTAATTTTAATTTTGGAAATTAAAAAAAATATATTTTTTGCCTTCTCCAGAAACTAATCATTTCTTCACACTGTGTTCAAACACAAGCAAAATGTTTTTTGAATCATTTGAATGCTCAATTTTTTCAAACTAATCAGCATCAACGTCTCCCTATCCCTGCGATATGAGTAGTTTTTGAATCATTCAAATCGGTTGATCCTTTCGCCCAAAATTGTAGACGAAAAATTGCGGACACACTCATATACACCCATTTTTTTTCTTAAATATGCCAAAACGTCCAGAAACCTCTGAAAGAAAAAGGCATGCAAAAATTTTCTATTTCGTTTTCTGAACAAATACTATATAACTTACTTTACCTAGGTGTCATTGTTATTATTATTATTATTATTATTATTATTATTATTATTATTATCATTATTGTTATTATCTTACTATTTCTATTATTGTTATTTTGTTATATTTTATTATTTTTCTAGTATTATTTTATTATTCTGAAATTTTATTTATTTATTTATTAATCTTATTTTTATTATTATTTGCTTATATTTTACATTAAATCATATTACGGATATTATTTTCATGTAAATTTTATCCTTTGCTCTTTTATTTATTTAAATTTATATTATTATTTATCAATATTACTTGATGTTAATAAATTAGCAGAAATTAAAAAAAAAAAAAACCTAGGTGTCATTAATCCAGAAAGATTTGAAGCGTTTTTCAGAGTACTGTGGAAAAATTGAGTATTAGTAAGTATAATTAATTATTGCATTAACAAAAAGCCGTCATTAAATTAATTTTATAATCTTTACTGATATTTTTATTGAATGTTGCTACATATTGCAAATTAAATGAGATGGTCTTGGTGCTGAAGTTGAATGAACAATACACCACTTGATTTATTATTTATTTATTTATTTATTTATTAATTTTACAAGCCGTCGGTATAATATTTAATATTATAATAAGGCTTAAGTCAATATTTTATAGGTTTAATATAGTTTAATTAATATTAGCTATTTTATTACTTAATTTATTTACTATAAACCTATTTATATTTACTTAATTATAATTTTTTTTTTTTTTCTTTAAATATAACTAGTTTGTTTGTTACAAGTGTTTTTAAAAATTTAATAAGTAATTTTAATAAGCTTTACAATACATACTTTTACAATATTAACAAATTTTAGGTTATTTTATGATATTTTAACAAATTTAAGTATCTTATATTATTGTAATTATTATTATTATTAATATTATCATTATCATTTTTATTGTTATTGTCAAATATTTTTACAATTTTTTTTTTATTTTTTATTTTACAAATTTTTAGGTATTTTGATGAAGGAAATATTTTGTTTCACATTTTTAAGTGTTTTTAAATATAAGTTTATGGTTAACTAATTATTAAGTATTTTAACAATAACAGTCAAAATAAAAAATTAAAATTTTGTTTCACAATTTTAAAGTGTTTTGATGAATTATAAGTTTGTAGTTAACTAATTATTAAGTATTTTAACAATAACAGTCTTATGAAAATAATAATTAAAAAAAAAAAAAAAAAAAAAAAAAAATGTTTCTCAAGTTTTTTTGTTTTTTAAATTGTAAGTGTTTAATTAACTAATTATTAAGAATTTTAACAATATAACAATAACATTATATAAAACAAAAAAAAAAAAAAAAAAAAAAAAAAACAACGAAGAAAGAAATAATAATAATAATAATAGTAACTTAGAAGTATTTAGTTTAACGAACGAATTATGTTGTCACGAGCATAGTACACATAGACATGGCTGGTAAGTGACATCAGTTGGTTTGGGCCCGTAGATTCGGAGGGATTTTTGCCATCGTCGATCCATCGATCTTGCTGCTGCCTGTAATAGAGAAATTTCTTCGAGCGGAAAAAGTCGCGTTAATGATTAGTTGAGATTTTCGGGAAAGTAATTTGAAAAATCGAAATTTAAAAACTCCAGAGGGCTATAAAAAGTTAAATCCTTTAACGCATTACTTAGTACTTTATGAAATTTCTTGTTATCAAGGGTACGAACACGTAACGGCAGTTTATTCATAAATTGTATACCCATACCGCAGATAGTATTAAAGGAACTGTGTAGTTTATAGGTCCTACCTTTAATTATTTTATGTCTCGTATCGTGCTTGGTATTTGACATCGAAGACAAATTAAAAGAGTCTGGATTATTTTTTATGAAATTAAGTGTGACTAGAACAAATATACTCGGTACTGTTAAAATTTTTTGTTCATTGAAGATATTACGGCATGATGTCTTGGAGGATAGTGAAAAAATTATTCGAATTGCTCTCTTTTGAAGTTTAAAAACTTTAATTAGTTCATTAGAGAAACCCCAAAATTGGATACCGTAAGCAATGTGTGAATAGAAATTTGCGTAATAAATAGAAAGTAAACTGGATATTCCAATTTTTGATTTAAGGGTTCGCAGGATAAAGCATGTACGCGTTAATTTGAAGCATAAATGGTTGGAAACGTGTTCAGACCAGTTAAGATTCTTATTGATATAAACTCCAAGAAATTTAGATACTGAAGAGGAGTCAAATGAATAGTTATTAATTGTAAATGAGGAAATATCATTCGCTACGCGCGTTGCTGTACAGAAAGAATAATTTGGGTTTTGTCGTTGTTTAAAGAAGATTATTTATATTGAACCATTTCGAAACGGAATCCATGACACTGTTCAATTTCGTTATGAGGTCATCGTATGTTCTAGCTTTGATGGTTAGACAAGTGTCATCAGCGAACAAAATAAAGTCACAAAGATTTGAGCAATTAGGTAGGTCGTTAATGTAAAGAAGAAAAAGGAGCGGTCCAAGAATTGATCCTTGTGGGACACCCATTTTCACGTTTAATTTCCTCGATATAACTTTACCACCGGTGCTATTGTCCAAATATACGCTTTGAGTTCTGTTTGTTAAATAAGATTTTAGTAATTTAAGCGAGCTAGAACGAAAACCATACATTTCTAACTTATCAATGAGAATATTGTGAGATATACTGTCGAACGCTTTGGAGAGATCGCAAAAGACGGCTACACAATAACTTCCATCTTCAAATGAGTTAATAACATTTTGGATGAGGCTAAAAACCGAGTGCGATGTAGAGTGTTTTTTCCGAAAACCATGTTGGTTGTGAAACAAAATATTGTATTTATTTAAGAACCCAGAGATTCTGACGTGCAAAATTTTTTCAAACACCTTATCAAAAGAATTAAGAAGAGAAATAGGTCTGTAATTGCTCACAATATTTTTATCGCCTTTTTTATGAAGAGGGCGGATTTTGGAGTGCTTAAGGTGGTTTGGATAAACTCCCAGCTCAAAGCATTTATTAATACATATTAATAGGTTATCAATAAAAAGGGGATAGAATTCTTTAATGATGCATGTAGGAATTTCATCCGGTCCCGCGGAATAGGAAGATTTAATAGCTTTAAAAGTACTTGTAAGTTCCTCAATTGTGACAGGAAATAAAACAAAGCTATGAATATTTCTAACAATATACGAAACAGGGGAGCAGCAAGTGATGTTCGAGATGATCGAGGAAGTCAAATTTGAAGCCTCATTAACAAAGAAGTTATTCATTTCGTTGGAAATATCATTAATGTCATTAATTATTACATCATTAATTGTCAAAGATTTAATTTCTACCGCAGATTTACGTTCTAGATTCAGTTCAGAATTAATGAGAGACCACATAGTTTTTTGCTTGCAAGACGAGTGCCGTATTAAATCTTCGTTGAATTTAATTTTTGCTAGATCAATTAAATCATTAAACGTTTGCCTATATTTCAAAAAGTAAATTTGGAACGATAAAGTACCATTCCGTTTGGATAGACGCTCTAGAAATTTTAATCTATTGAATGATATACATAAGCCCTTAGTGAACCAGGGCAAATTCCGTTTAGGGGCCTTGATTTTTTTTGAAGAAGGGAAAGCTAAATTAAAATTGTATAGAAAGAATGACATGAAATTATTAAATAAAGCATTAGCGTCATTATTATCCTGAAATACGAGGCTATCTTTTTCCAGTAAGGCTTTGAAACATAGCTTATTGGCTGAGTCGAAAATTCTCGAATAACTTATTTTATTGTTGAATGATTTCGCCTTAGATGCAATCGTAAGGGATATACCGTAATGATCGGATAGAGTGGTGTTTGTGATAGAGGATTCAATGAATTGTACATTAGTAAAAAATTGTCGATACACGAGGCCGACTGTGGAGTTACACGAGTTGGAGTATGAATAGTCTGGCTCAGATTAAATGATTGAATTAAGATCTTAAAATCATCTAACAATTTGTATTTTTTATTAAAATGGATATTAAAATCGCCGCATAAAATTATTTTATCGTATTTATTAGACAGCTCATTTAGAAGATCGTAAAGGAGAGTATTAAATGTGGAACCATTTTGGTCTGGGGATCGGTAAACACAAACTAAACAAATATGACCATACTCAGGAGATATTTGGATAGCACAGTACTCAAATATTTTTTCAACACAACTAATCGTTGCCCAGATTGGTTTACAGGCATATCGATCTGAGGTAAAATACAAACACCGCCATGAGCAAAATTTTGTCGACAGAAGTAGGACTGCAAACGAAAACCTTTTAGTTTGACCAACTGAAGTTCAGATTCTTTGAGCCAATGTTCAGCAAAACACAAGACATCAAAATTTTTGTTTTTGGTGATTATTTCAATTTTATTTAATTTAGGCGATAATTTCTGTATATTTTGAAAAAAATGTTTATATTAGAAATGCTATTCCTGGGAAGAAATTGATATGAGTTATTGTTAATTTCGAAAGGAATTGTTTTGCTCTGAGGAATTTCTTGGCTCTGAAGGTAGCGAGCCACAACATGACCGATTAGGGCCCCTAAGCATTATTGCTTTGGCTAACAACCTTGACAGCTTCACTTTGCTTCTAAGAAGCAAGTGCAAGCCATGACTGGTGTAATCCCTCACTCCAATGCGGCGATTGACATCAAACACCCGTACATTATCAAACTTGCCATAACCTAAATTACGGCAAATCAGACGATTAGCATCAAAGATTGCAGCATTAAGACCCGGATCATCATATCGGTAGGGAATTGTCACAACACACAGGTTTGTATTCCGACAAGAATGACGGATTGATTCCAAAGCACCTTGAATAGCATAAGAGGAATCGGAGTCATTCGTCCCAGCCAACATAACAACATAGTCGTTCACGCCATAATCCGACACAAGATGTCTAATGTCGCACGCCACCCCAGAGATTGGGGCACCAGGCTTGACTATGCTGAAAATACTAAACTGAGGTCCAAGAAAAGTCCTCAAGTGTTCAGCCCACCCTCTTCCGTGGCTATCGGATAAAAAGAGTACTTTACTTTTTTGACAATCATTGCTAAATGAACTACTAACGCGATGCTTGAGGAGCTTCAACTTGGACATGAGCTTAGCAAATTCATCCCTAATTACCTGTATATCCAAATTCCGCCTTTGTAGGAGGATTGAGATCTCACTACACGTGGTAGCAAAATCGTGAGAAAATCGAGCAGGGATTTCGTCAGAGCTCATCATGTCAAGCACACCACTGGCTTTGTTTATTCTGAGCTCAAGACTATCTACACTGGCCTTAGAAGATGACAGTTGCTCTCTCAGATCGTTAATCAACGAGTCCTTCAACCTGCAGCCAGGGCACCCGACTACTGATTCATCCAATTGGATGGTACTAGAATTGAAAACTTGGCTTCTAGTAAAAACCATTGTACAAACCACTATCTAAAAAAAATGAGAAAAAAGTAAATAAATCAAATAGACAAAATATAGTTAACAATTCACTCAATTGAACACAAATAGCAAACACAAATTCAACACAAAACTCGGTGAGGTTATATATCCGTCAGTGCAGGGGCCTACAATAGGGCTTGGAAAAAACTTTCACTTTTTGCACAGATGGAATACGAAAATATTTGTAATACAATAAATAAAAAATAAGTAGACAACAATATACACAAATCAAAAAAGGAACGACAAACAAAGTCAGCACAAAACGCGGTAAGGTTATGTATCTGTCAGTCTAAATGTCACAACAGTTATAATTCTTTTGGCCATTGATCTTTGACCTTTTGTTTAGGAGGTCTGGCATTACTTGCTAAAAGGGTTGAAGTTCTCCCCAAAGACAAATCATTCCCATCCTGCAAAGTTCGGTAGTAATTGAGAATAGGCAGGTATCATATTGAAAAATGTTGTGAAAGAATGACAACAGAGCAGGATTATCATGCACAAACAGCTATATCTCCAAAAATAATTTAAATTTAGAAATCCTCTCGAATGCACATTCTTGAATAGTTCAACATTGAAAATGTTCAAAAATAAAAAAAAACTTATTTTAGAAGAAAATACCTCTAAATATAATACTTTTATCATATGCAGGTTGATCTTCAGATTATACCCACTTGTGAAATATTTTTTAAGAAATATGACATTAAATCTTTTCAACTTCTATAGGATCCATTTCATAATCCAATCTAGTATTCCTAAAATACCGCAAGCATTTCTCATTTTGAAAAGCTCACAACTTATTTCTGTGAATTTGCCATTTCACTGTTAAACAATTATCCCAAAAATCTTTAAAAATAATAAACTCAATTCAATCGAGAACAGATTGATTGATAGCACTGAACTGTTATAAGGCAGTATCTATTAAGACTAAAATCCAATGAATATTAAAATTATATGGCACTAAATACTTTATACATGATGATCTATTTATAATACTGGTACTATTCTTACTAAGGTTAACATGATTATATTTATGCACAGCAAATGTTCTAATTAATAGGATATTTACCTATAGATATTATCCTATATTATATGATTCACATTTTGTACTATTGTAGATGTGAGGTTTTATATGAAAATTAGAATCAATTATGATTAGGATGCATACATATTAAAAGCTATTTATACCTATTAAATATATTATATATACCTATTAAAAAAAATTTGCCTTTCTAGTTGAATATTGACAAAATTTTTCGATTCTCTTTTTTTCCACATCTTCTATTGTTCTGTTATGATCCCTGTTGTTTTTATGTAGCGCCACTGCCATGTTTTATATATATTGTGACAATTGGGGGTTGAAGCCCCCTTCTTGGGGTATGCAATGACTGCCAAATATTATATTCTAGCCTTGCAACCCCTTACGAAGGGCTTACTTCAACACTCCAATCGCCCGCTAAAGTACCTGTAATTACCTGTGGGGGTTAGTAGCTACTATACGAATGAAACCAAGATTACTTTCATAACTAAATCTATTAAAATAATTAAAATACATTCCGCATGTATTTGTGGAACATGACCGTACTTGCATACGGTCATGTTCCCTAACTAATACCACTTATTCTTATATCATGGTATATATGCTTATATAGAGATATGAGGGGATGGGGGAGAATAGCTACAGCTTATAATCTACATTATCTGACCTTTAAGCTGGACCTGTCTTGTTGCACAACACACACACAACTAACACTAACGTATCCCAAGGCGTTCGCCTATGGGATACGTCTTCGTTGGCTCTAACTTCTTAATTGCCAGGATCTCCGGAGCGTCTCTCTGATGGACCCCAAGAACCAATAGGTAGTTAGGGGCAGTGGTAGGGATGGTCCCGTACCCTGGGGTTGACGACTATCAGGCGACAATAATTATCAATACGACGATAATTATGATTATCGTCACACGCCCCCCTGTCACACCAGAGCCGCCCTCGGCTCTAAAAATTGTTGCTACTTTCCAACGATGTTTGAGGTCCCCGTAGCGGTATCCATAATTGTTGGGTGTACGTCCAGAGCCTGGTTTACTAAATGTGAATTTGAACGTAGACTGTAGTTGTGGGTGTGTGCCAATAAACCTTCAGTAATTGTGCTTTCGGTCAGATATATGTCGTCTTGTATTCTTAATTAGCTATTCCCCCATTTATTAATAAAGAAGTTTGATACACAACAAACAAAAAAAATTGATTAAACAACGTAACAAGTAATCAATAAAAAAAAATCTAAATCGACAACCATAATCTTTAAAACAAATATCAACTAAATTTATATATGGGTCAATTTGACCTTCAACTTGAAACTTGAACTTAATTAATTTTGTTTTCCAAGAGCTCGTGTTTGAAAAAAACTGTACCTATTTGAACTTCAAATCGCGATGTTATTTAAATTAGACACAAAGAGAAACTACCATTTATACATAATGCTACAATACAAAAAGAAAAATTACACGTGGTAAGATTAAGATGTTACTAAAAAGAGAACGTTTTCTTGTACAATTTTTTTCGGAACACGCTATCTTGAAAACAAACCTAACCTATGTGTGTGTGCTGTTCCCTGTTTTCTTGGTTGTAGTATTAGTTATTATGAAATAAACGTAACCCGAAATCTAAATTAGTTCGCCAGAATCGATGAGCCCGATGATATGGACAATATAAAGTAACGCGTGAAAAAAACATTAACAAATAACTAATGTGACGATGAACAATAAGAAAAAAATTATTTACATTTACTTTAAACTAAACTAAACTCGATTACTTAAATCACTAGATGACTAACGAGCGCGACATTTACAGTAATTCAGCCTCTACTGGTGTGATTGCCCCCCAAACACAAGACCACAGATGGGGGCTAAGATCTAGTTATCCTTCTTGCTCCCCCCGCAGCGCCCCAACCATAATAACACTAGACCGACCGCGCTTATGCCCACCCAAAAACAATGGCACTTACAATCACCTGTGTAAGCGGGACACACCCAGAGTTCCCCAGCTCGGCACAAGGGCCCTCAAGGTTGCCCCCTTCGCGGGGAAATGGCGACGTGCGACCTATGGCGCCATTCCAGTCTCACTGAAGGTACCTTCTTAAATATTCCCAAAATCACTCAATAAATACTCATAATAATTCGACGGCTGCGGGTTTGATTAAGGGCGGTTTCCCCGATTGAAACCGTACGCGTCCATCGATTCGGACACCTCAATGGTCCTCGCTCGTGGACAACTGGGCCCAGCTTTAAACAATAATATTCTCATATACACATAACAAAAACGTACATCCGATATGGCGTCCCGATATAAGCCTGCAGACTTATATTTATATAATCTCGTTGCAACAAACAACCTTCCTCCACAAACAAAACTCTAAAACTCAGCTATACTTCTACTATATCCTAACATATTCTAAAACTTAATTCTACAACCTATCTAAGGGAGGGGGAGGGGAATCTTAAGACTAAACCTTATATTATTATTATTTTAAAAAAGTAAATGATTTTTCTCAATCATATACTTCTACGCCGAAGAAATCTTTTACTCTACAAAAATGAATCGTGTCATATCGATCTAATCTAACTACTTATGAAACGAGTCCGGTCGTTTCATGAGACAGCGTTACTGCTTGTCCCGGCCGCTCGGACTAAAGCTACGTCAACCCGACGGCCGAGTTGCCTACGGTATATTCATATACAAAAAAAAAAAAAATACTATTGAAAATAAATCATTAAAAAAAAGGTGGTAAAGGCTTCGACACGATCCTCAATTTATATATTCATTCATACAAATATACCTATTCTTGATTCTAACATCAAGTTCGCCCTATCTCTAATACTCCGTACATACTTGTTTCCTTTATTAATTTCCTTTCATTCATTTTTCTATTTGCCATATCGGACCCCTTAATCAGGATTGGGCGGTCAAAAACACGAGCCAATAACTATTGACGAGACAGAATTAAAGTATTTTCAATAAAAATAAAATCGTATTTTGTCCATATAAAAGGGCGTCACGAAAATTAAACAACACGCCGACGGTATAAACTAACGCGATAATACACTACAAACGTTCGTTTGGTTTGATTTACGGTGACATTATCAATAAACAAAAAACAACACGACGAAAATAATAGTTTACCTCTCGAATCATTCTCATACTTAACATAAAACTATTATACTTGATACATATACAATCGGGCACCATAACATAATTAACTTTTTAAATTTGCCCTCTATACTCTCATTACCTTGTAGCAAAGGCTATAAACTCTATCCGTAAACCAAACCAAACCTTTCGCGACGTACGGCTAAAAAAAACGACACAACGATATATACATATATAAAACAAACATTATTCAATATATTAAAATGGCGAACAAAACGGATAATGCAATAATGATAAATAGGATAAAAACAGTAAAAGTGACGAAGTTACGCGTATGATATAAAACTAATTTATAATGGAATAATAAAACATTAAAATTAATAAAATTAGACAAATGAAGAAGAAAAAAAACTACTAGTTCGAAAAAAAAACAGCGAAAAAGTGTCACTGGCCGTTCTAGCTGTATGACGCACACAACTAGAGCGTTTATCCAACCGTCGGGTACAGGTCCGTACTTGGCAAGACCGAGTGAAACCCTTACCAGTGTTCCTGCGCCCGCAGAGATATGACTTCTAAAAGACACTTGTGCCTGCAATCTGCTCTAATTAACGAAGGTTGGCTAGTCCTTTCGTTACCGTGCCGCATACGATGTATAACTAGACTGGTCGCGATAGCCGTTGTGATCGTTATGCAAAGAAATCATATCCCAATCCTATTATTAGTAGGATCGGTCGGATAAAGCCGCGAATAGAGCACCAGACAATGGTGACCCGGCAGAACTGAGGCCAACATTAGTACGCGTAATAATAAAAAAAAGAGAAAAAATATTAAAAAAAAAGAAAAACATTATCAAAATCAAATTATTAACTAATAATCATAATCAAAATTATTAAAACTAATTCATTATTGCATCATCTTACAAAAAAAAAAAAAATACACGACGTTAAAATATAAAAATAAAAAAAAAACTATACTAATACTACAAACAATTACTCTATACCTACTTATAATACAACAATCCAGCTGGTCAGATATGAATAGCATGCCTATGTTTCAACTATTTGAAAAAAAAAAAAAGTCCTTGTTAAACTAACAAATCCGAATCGGCACTGTCTGCCTGGCTCAAAAAACTTTGACTCTCTGCACGCGTTTCGTACGCGCCAAACATCTCACCCCGTGAGTTTCTCAAAATTCTTACACTTTTACACATAGGCACGCTAGTCTTTATGCTAATTCTCCCCCGTAAAATTACTTAAAAATAAAACCAACGATAATAGCAATTTGTTAAAACTTGTTAAATTGCTAATCCTACACTTGACTAACAAAAGTGACAAAACTTGACTTATTCGGATAACTTTCAAAAACTTTTAAACTGATTAATTTATTATAAAATAATTTTCAACTTAAATTAAATTTTTCTATATAAAATAAAAAGTAAAAATTCTTATCCTATGAATCTAGTTGAAAAAAGTTAACAAATTATTTAGCTAAACTCTCATAAGAGTTTAAGTAATTTACCAACGATAACATAAAAAGAAAAACATAAATTCCTTTCTAGTAAACATTAACTTATTTAGAAAATCCTAACTATTTAATCTATATAAGTAAAGAAAAACTTAATATTTTTCTACAACTTTCTTGGTCTACATAATATTCTGAACTAATAATTAAAAAAAAAAAAAAAAAAAAAATCACAGAACAGACTTTTTTTAAAATTTATGGTAGACCTTAATTTAATTAAATTATCCTAACTATTTTATTCATAGCGCGTAAAAAGTAAAAAGTAATCTTGCCTCATTCGTCTTTAAAATCGAAAAATTTGGTAATTACAGGGTTTGTTAACAACCGCGAATAAAAGAAAACTAAATCAAAAATAAATGAAAACCGCTAAACTATTTGTGTTTATCTGTATTATATCCGTACTTATGTTTAAAAATATTATTAAAAATGACAACAAAATGCATTATGCGCGCGAACATTTTCAAACCGTTTAACAATCACTGAGTGTGAGTATGAAATTTTGAACTTGTACGCCATGCCTGTGTCGCGCACAGGTCAGGTCAAAATCACTGAAAAAGGATACTTGAAAGTTAAATTTCTCCGAAAAATGGCCATGTGTTTTGCGTGACCCGCGTATCTGCGCTAGAGTGTAACAATATTTGAGCTTACTAGAAAAAATATATTCGACTATTGGAATATTATTTTTAGAAAATTAAAAATATTTTTGTGGATATATTAACGCGATTTTTATAATAAAAAGAATAAAATGAAGGAAAAAAATTGCAATTACATCTACGATTATGTGAATTTATAATTTTTTATTTATTTATTTGCTTACTATTCGAACATAATAATTAATAATTTGTAATACTGTAAAACAAATTGGGGAGAAAAAAAAAATTAAATTAATAGAGCAAGAATTTAAATTGAATTCGATTAGAAAAAAAAAACATTTGTTATTTTATAAATTTTATACTATTGAATATTCAAAACTATTTACAACGCACCAAAAAAACGCGAAAAAGATAATGTTTAACAAATACATTAAAATACACAACAACTATAAATTTCACACTCACGCCTTATTTAAAATCAAATCAATGATTTATAATTTCAAATATTGGATACGCGCGCTTTTAGAAACAAAACTACAGATAAACACATGTAGCGATACACATACGAAATACACACACATAAAGAAATTGCGCGACGTTTAAAATTTGATTTATTTCTACAAACTTCTATAAAAATTACGAACACATTAAAATACAACCGAACACGTAAACAGTGGGAGCTACTCGCTTGGTTTTTTTTATTAAATATTATTTAAATATAAAATAAAAAAATTGTAAGTTGGGGATCGAACGCTTTTCATCATTGTGACAATTGGGGGTTGAAGCCCCCTTCTTGGGGTATGCAATGGCTGCCAAATATTATATTCTAGCCTTGCAACCCCTTACGAAGGGTTACTTCAACACTCCAATCGCCCGCTAAAGTACCTGTAATTACCTGTGGGGGTTAGTAGCTACTATACGAATGAAACCAAGATTACTTTCATAACTAAATCTATTAAAATAATTAATAATACATTCCGCATGTATTTGTGGAACATGACCGTACTTGCATACGGTCATGTTCCCTAACTAATACCACTTATTCTTATATCATGGTATATATGCTTATATGGAGATATGAGGGGAGGGGAGAATAGCTACAGCTTATAATTTACATTATCTGACCTTTAAGCTGGACCTGTCTTGTTGCACAACACACACACAACTAACACTAACGTATCCCAAGGCGTTCGCCTATGGGATACGTCTTCGTTGGCTCTAACTTCTTAATTGCCAGGATCTCCGGAGCGTCTCTCTGATGGACCCCAAGAACCAATGGTAGTTAGGGGTAGTGGTAGGGATGGTCCCGTACCCTGGGGTTGACGACTATCAGGCGACAATAATTATCAATACGACGATAATTATGATTATCGTCACAATATTTCATCTCATTATT